>NC_090032.1:19370109-19670109 GCF_037176765.1 Anolis sagrei
TGGATGGATGGAGAGACAGAGAGTGAGGCAGATAGATAGATATGCTTAGATGATGGTTGGATAGATAGATAGATAGATAGATAGATAGATAGATAGATAGATAGATAGTGATAGATAGAATAGATAGAGATGTAGATAGATAGGATGGCTAGCTAGAGAGAGAGATGACAGGATGGATGGATGGATGGATGGATGGATGGATAGATAGATAGATAGATAGATAGATACTAGATAGATAGATAGATAGATAGATAGATAGTAGGCCTGTCGGTTTCGTTTCGTTAATTCGTTATTTCGTATTAAAATCGTTATTTTTTGCATATCCGAAGCGATATCAAAACATATTTTTAAACCCGGAAGGGTTTAAAAATATCGAAGCAGCAGCCCCATGTATTTTACGAGCTGAAGCTCCGCTCGTTAATGGCATGGAGGCTGCTGCTGAGTGGTGCTGCAGTGCTGGTGCCTGGGAGCCAATCCGGCGCTCCCAAGCAGTGCACCCCAGCAGTGCACCGTGGCAGAAGCCGGATGGCGCGCGGAGGCCGCTTGTGAGCGCGCGAGCGCCATCCAATGGGCTCCGGAGGAAGAGGAGGAGCCAGAGCCGGATGGCGCGCGGAGGCCGCTTGTGAGCCCGCGCGCGCCATCCAATGGGCTCCGGCTCCTGCGCCCCCCTCCTCCTCCTCCTCCTCCTCTTCCTCCCAGCTGGGAGGAAGAGGAGGAGGAGGAGGAGGAGGAGGGGGGCGCAGGAGCCGGAGCCCATTGGATGGCGCGCGCGGGCTCACAAGTGGCCTCCGCGCGCCATCCGGCTTGTGTGACTTTTCAGGGCTGTATGACCATGTTCCAGAAGCATTCTCTCCTGACATTTTGCCCACATCTATGGCAGGCATCCTCAGAGGTCTGTTGGAAACTAGGCAAATGGTGAGTTATATATCATCTTCTAATACTATGGAATGTCCAGGGTGGGAGAAAGCCATTCAATGCTAATCAAGGTGACCATTACTGCAACATTCACACTTAGCCTGTTTGATCAAGAAAATTTTTTTTTCTAAAATGTTTTGTAAAATATTTACGAAAATTCGTAAATAACAAAACATTTTTTTGGAAAGTTTTGTAAATATTTTTAATATCGAAACAAAAAAACACCCCAATTAAGAATCGAATTTAGAAACAAATTTTTTCTTGATCAAACAGGCCTAATAGATAGATAGATGGAGGGATGGATAGAGGGATAGATTGGATGGATGGATGGATAGCCAGAGAGAAGTAGATAGATAGCTATGCTTAGATAGATGATGGTTGGATGGATAGATAGATAGATAGATAGATAGATAGATAGATAGATTACAGGATCGAGAGAGAGAGAAAGAGAGAGAGAGATCAGCTGGATGGATGGAGAGTGGAGAGATAGATATATAGATAGAGGGATAAGGAGGTAGAATGAATGGAGGGAGGGAGGGAGTTGCTTAGATGATGGTTAGATAGATAGATAGATAGATAGATGATAGGATAGATAGGTAGCTAGAGAGCTAGAGGGCTAGAGAGATAAGATGGATGGATTGAGAGAGGGGATAGATAGATAGATAGATAGATAGATAGATAGATAGAGGGATAGGGAGATAGGATGAATGGAGGGGGAGAGAGAGAGAGATGCTTAGATGATGGAGACATAGATAGATGATAGGATAGATAGGTAGATAGAGGGTTAGAGAGATAGGACAGATGGATTGAGAGAGGGGGATAGATAGATAGATAGATAGATAGTTATAAAAATGATAGATAGGATATATTGGATAGATAGATAGATAGATAGATATTCAGTTACAAAAATGATAGATAAGATATATTGGATAGATAGATAGATAGATAGATAGATAGAGGGATAGAGGGATAGGGAGATAGGATGAATGGAGGGGGAGAGAGAGAGAGAGATGCTTAGATGATGGAGACATAGATAGATGATAGGATAGATAGGTAGATAGAGGGTTAGAGAGATAGGATAGATGGATTGAGAGAGGGGGATAGATAGATAGATAGATAGATAGTTATAAAAATGATAGATAGGATATATTGGATAGATAGATAGATAGATAGATAGATATTCAGTTACAAAAATGATAGATAAGATATATTGGATAGATAGATAGATAGACAGATAGATAGATAGATAGACAGACAGACAGACAGACATTCAGTTACAAAAATGATAGATAGGATATATTGGATAGATAGATAGATAGATAGATAGATAGATAGATAGATATTTAGTTACAAAAATGATAGATAGGATATATTGGATAGATAGATATTTAGTTAGAAAAATGATAGGCTATATTGGATAGATAGATAGATAGATAGATAGATAGATAGACAGACAGATAGATTTTCCCCCAAAACAATGGATGGTCATGTATGTGGATGCAGAATCCCTATCGCCGCATCTTTGTGGCTTGCTCTGTTTTTTCCCCATTCTGCTGCGAGCTGCCATTCCCTGAAGAAATCATCATGCAATTTGGGGGATGGCTGCCTCTGACTCCCCGTTCCAGCCGAACGCAGTCCCCGGTTTGAATTAAGCCCTGCTTGACAGACGTCAGCAGAGACCTGAGTCGGATGCGGAGGCAACGCCGTGTTCTGAAGGGAAATCTATAGCTGGATCCATAAAGGTCAGGCTGACCAGGTAGCCTGACTATTCATTCCCTCTTCCTCCCAGCTGATGTTTGTTGCTAACGTTGCCAGCCAGAGGCACACAAAATACCTTCTCTGGGTGATGTGCCAATGCGAAAAGCTGCAAGCACCCACTAATAATAATAATAATGAAAATAATAGCAATAATAATAATTGTTTTCCGACCTTGGAAAACAATCTTACTTGGACAACGAGGGATCGCCTAAATAAAGCATCATCACCATCATGTCCTTTTTTCAATGAGCTGTGGAGTTGTGTCAGTTCAGGTCCATCTTCTTTAAAAATTTCATTAAGGATCCCATCAGGTCCGCTGGCTTTGTTATTTTTTTCATTGGCGGATGACTTTGCTGACTTACTCTAAACTCACTACAGGAGTGAATTTCCCTTCCAAAGGGTAGACTTCTCTCATTTTCTGTTGTCTCACCCCTCTTCTTATCTAGCAGTGGTTTGTAAGTCGAAACATGTGCAACTCAGAGGCGGCCTGTATGCTTCATAGCGTTGGATTTCTGATTCTTTCAGCTTCACTAGAGCTTTTTTGATTACCGGGACCGCCTTCCACCTGGAAACCAATGTCCTCACTGCGGGGGAAGATGTAGATCAAGAATAGGGCTCCACAGTCACCTATGGACCCACCGCCGGGACACTACACTTGGAGGACCATCATCCTCGAACTACGAGGGATCGTCTAAATAAAGCATCATCACAATCATGTCATTTTTTTTCAATTTGCTGGTGGAGTTGTGTCAGCTCAGGTCCACCTTCTTTAAAAATTTCATTAGGGATCCCATCAGGTCCGCTGGCTTTGTTATTTTTTTAATTAGCAGATGACTTTGCTGACTTACTCCAAACTTGCTGCAGGAGAGAATTTCCCTTCCAAAGGGTAGACTTCTCTCATTTCCTGTTGTCTCACCCCTGTTCTTAACTAGCTGGTGTTTGTTGCTAACGTTGCCAGCCAGAGGCACACAAAAGACCTTCTTTGGGTGATGTGCCAATGCGAAAAGCTGCAGGTGCCCACTAATAATAATAATAATAATAATAATAATAATAGCAATAATAATAATAATAATAATTTTATTTCTTAGCTCAATGAATCCACTCTGGGTTCTACTCTGAACTTTAAAAGGCAACCAACACTGTGGGATAAGCATTGGAAGCTTAGCAGTTCCTTTCCGGTTTGGAGTAAAACCCGGACTGGATTTATTGCCCCGCCGACATGGAAGCTGCCAGCTTGAGACTGAAACAGGGCTCTTCTGAACATGTGCAGAGTGTAGACTACAGCTCCCAGGATCCCATTGCATTGAACCTGCCAAGGAAATGACAAAACCACATTAATTAGATGCAGATTTGGTTCCAAATCCCCAAAAGGCCTGGTCGATCCCCTTCCCGAACAGCAGAGGGCGCCAGTGGCTTAGGAAAATTTAAAGACCCCCAAAAACAAAGAGTTCTTTTTCCCACCCAGGACATTATTCCACAGATATATAAATGTCATTTTTCTAGTTTCCAACAGACCTCACAACCTCTGAGGGTGCCTGCCACAGATGCAGGCGAAACGTCAGGAGAGAATGCTTCTGGAACATGGCTATACAGTCCAGAAAACTCACAACAACCCAGACTCCAAAAGGCTAAGAATCAAGAATCTGGATTAATATTAAATGTTGCAATGAGCAAGCTTGGATAGCATTGAGTAGCCATGAAGCTGCAAAGTCAATCAGTGAGGGTATCGGCATAGAGGTAACAAGTGGAGTGTATAGATGAATAATGTCCAGGGTGGGAGAAAGAACCTTTGTCTGTGCAAAGCAAGTATGGATGTTGCAGTGAGCAAGCTTGGATAGTATTGAGTAGCCATGAAGCTGTAAAGTCAATCAGTGAGGGTATCTGCATAGAGGTAGCAAGTGGAGTGTGCGAGTGTGTGCGTGTGTGTTTCTGGAATAATGTCCAGGGTGAGAGAAAGAACCCTTGTCTGTGCAAAGGAAGTGAGGATGTTGCAATGACCAAGCTTGGATAGCACTGACTAGTCATGAAGTTTGCAAAGTCAATCAGTGAGAGTATTTGCATAGAGGTAACAAGTGGAGTGTATATATCCCTGTGGTATAATGTCCAGGGTGGGAGAAAGAACCCTTGTCTGTGCAAAGCAAGTGTCGATGTTGCAATGAGCAAGCTTGGATAGCATTGAGTAGCCATGAAGCTGCAAGGTCAATCAGTGAGGGTATCTGCATAGAGGTAAGAAGTGGAATGCATAGATACCAGTGGAATAATGTCCAGGAAGGGAGAAAAAACCCTCGTCTGTGCAAAGCAAGTGTGGATGTTGCAAGCTTGAATAGCATTGAGTGGCCATGAAGTTTTCAAAGTCAATCAGTGAGTGTATCTGCATAGAGGTAGCAAGTGGTGTGTGTGTGTGTGTGTGTGTATCTGGAATAATCTCCAGGTGAGAGAAAGAACCCACCCTGTGTAAAGCAAGTGTGGATGTTGCAAATAGCAAGCTTGAATAGCATTGAGTAGCCTTGCAACAGCAAAGTCAATCAGTGAGTGTATCTGCATAGAGGTAGCAAGTGGTGTGTGTGTGTGTGTGTGTATCTGGAATAATCTCCAGGTGAGAGAAAGAACCCACCCTGTGTAAAGCAAGTGTGGATGTTGCAAATAGCAAGCTTGAATAGCATTGAGTAGCCTTGCAACAGCAAAGTCAATCAGTGAGTGTATCTGCATAGAGGTAGCAAGTGGTGTGTGTGTGTGTGTGTGTATCTGGAATAATCTCCAGGTGAGAGAAAGAACCCACCCTGTGTAAAGCAAGTGTGGATGTTGCAAATAGCAAGCTTGAATAGCATTGAGTAGCCTTGCAACAGCAAAGTCAATCAGTGAGTGTATCTGCATAGAGGTAGCAAGTGGTGTGTGTGTGTGTGTGTGTGTATCTGGAATAATCTCCAGGTGAGAGAAAGAACCCACCCTGTGTAAAGCAAGTGTGGATGTTGCAAATAGCAAGCTTGAATAGCATTGAGTAGCCTTGCAACAGCAAAGTCAATCAGTGAGTGTATCTGCATAGAGGTAGCAAGTGGTGTGTGTGTGTGTGTGTGTATCTGGAATAATCTCCAGGTGAGAGAAAGAACCCACCCTGTGTAAAGCAAGTGTGGATGTTGCAAATAGCAAGCTTGAATAGCATTGAGTAGCCTTGCAACAGCAAAGTCAATCAGTGAGGGTATCTGCATAGAGGTAACCAGGCTGTTGTTGCCTAGAGGCACCCTCTGTTTGGGAAGTGTTGACTGTCACTTGATTATTTGCCATCCTAGAGTTGGAAAGGACCACATTTTCTACTGTTAGAAATTAGTGGGTTGCTGTGGGACCACCTTCCACCTGGAGACCAATGCCTTCACTGCGGGAGAAGATGCAGATCAAGAATAGGGCTCCACAGTCACCTACGGACCCACCGCCAGGACACTACACTTGGAGGACCATCATCCTCGGACTACGAGGGATCGCCTAAATAAAGCATCATCGCAATCATGTCATTTTTTTCAATTTGCTGGTGGAATTGTGTCAGCTCAGGTCCACCTTCTTTAAAAAATTTCATTAGGGATCCCATCAGGTCCGCTGGTTTTGTTCTTTTTTTAATTAGCAGGTGACTTTGCCGACTTACTCCAAACTCGCTACAGGAGTGAATTTCCCTTCCAAAGGGTAGACTTGCCAAGAGGAAGGCATGTCAGGCCAACCCCGACCGGGACCACCTTCCACCTGAAAACCGATACCCTCACTGTGTGGGAGAAGATGCAGATCAAGAATAGGGCTCCACAGTCACCTAAGGACCCACCACCAGTACACCAACCTTGGGGGACAATCTTACTCAGACAACAAGGGATTGCCTAAATAAAGCATCATCACCATCATGTCATTTTTTCAATTTGCTGGTGGAGTTGTGTCAGCTCAGGTCCACCTTCTTTAAAAATTTCATTAGGGATCCCATCAGGTCCGCTGGCTTTGTTATTTTTTTTAATTAGCAGATGACTTTGCTGACTTACTCCAAACTCGCTACAGGAGAGAATTTCCCAAAGGGTAGACTTCTCTTATTTCCTGTTGTCTCACCCCTGTTCTTAACTAGCAGTGGTTTGTAAGTCGAAACATTTGCAACTCAGAAACAGCCTGTATACTGCATAACGTAAGTAAGTTTGCTGTCTGGAGTTCCTCTGTTTGTGAGTGGTGTTCTTTTATTTACGGTCTTGATTCTTGTGTTTTTAAAATACCGTTCATTTTCAAGCTCTCGTCTTTTCTGCTGAGCAAGAAGACTCAATCAAAGTCCTCCCAACAGATGGTCATCGCAACCTCTGCATGTTCATTCTTAGCTGTACAAATCCAATCAAGGCAGGAGGCTTGGTGGCCACCGGATAGGATAGATGGATAGATAGATAAGATAGATGATAGATAGATAGATAGATAGATAGATAGATAGATAGATAGATCATGTCCACCTTCTTTAAAAATTTCAGCAGGGATCCCATCAGGTCCACTGGCTTTGTTATTTTTTTCATTGGCGGATGACTTTGCTGACTTACTCTAAACCCATTACAGGAGTGAATTTCCCTTCCAAAGAGTAGACTTCTCTCATTTTCTGTTGTCTCACCCCTCTTCTTATCTAGCAGTGGTTTGTAAGTCGAAACATGTGCAACTCAGAGGCGGCCTGTATGCTTCATAGCGTTGGATTTCTGATTCTTTCAGCTTCACTAGAGCTTTTTTGATTACCGGGACCGCCTTCCACCTGGAAACCAATGCCCTCACTGCGGGGGAAGATGTAGATCAAGAATAGGGCTCCACAGTCACCTACGGACCCACCGCCAGGACACTACACTTGGAGGACCATCATCCTCGGACTACGAGGGATCGCCTAAATAAAGCATCATCACAATCGTGTCATTTTTTTTCAATTTGCTGGTGGAGTTGTGTCAGCTCAGGTCCACCTTCTTTAAAAATTTCATTAGGGATCCCATCAGGTCCGCTGGCTTTGTTATTTTTTTAATTGGCGGATGACTTTGCTGACTTACTCCAAACTCGCTACAGGAGAGAATTTCCCTTCCAAAGAGTAGACTTCTCTCATTTCCTGTTGTCTCACCCCTGTTCTTAACTAGCGGTGGTTTGTAAGCCAAAATATGTGCAACTCAGAGACGGCCTGTATGCTTCATAGCGTTGGACTTCTGATTCTTTCAGCTTCACTAGAGCTTTTTGCTTACCGGAACCGCCTTCCACCTGAAAACTGATGCCCTCACTGTGGGAGAAGATGTAGATCAAGAATACGGCTCCCACAGTCACCTACGTACCCACCACCAGTACACCGACCTTGGAAAACCATCTTACTCGGACAACGAGGGATCGCCTAAATAAAGCATCATCACCATCATGTCATTTTTTCAATCTGCTGGTGGGGTTGTGTCAGCTCAGGTCCACCTTCTTTAAAAATTTCATTAGGGATCCCATCAGGTCTGCTGGCTTTGTTATTTTTTTAATTGGCGGGTGACTTTGCTGACTTACTGGTTTGTAAGTCGTAACATTTGCAACTCAGAACAGCCTGTATACTGCATAACGTAAGTAAGTTTGCTGTCTGGAGTTCCTCTGTTTCTGAGTGGTGTTCTTTTATTTAGTCTTGATTCTGGTGTTTTTAAAACACTGTTCGTTTTCAAGCTCTCGTCTTTTCTGCTGAGCAAGAAGACACAATCAAAGCCCTCCC
Source organism: Anolis sagrei (assembly GCF_037176765.1). NCBI lineage: Eukaryota > Metazoa > Chordata > Lepidosauria > Squamata > Anolidae > Anolis > Anolis sagrei. The sequence goes on from NC_090032.1 coordinate 19,378,493, forward strand.
AATAGATGGTCATCGCAACCTCTGCAAGTTCATTCTTAGCTGTACAAATCCAATCGAGGCAGGAGGCTTGGTGGCCACCGGAGAGGCAGCCATGCTGTGCCCCGGGCTGGAAATGGGTTTTGCTTGCCCCGCATTGTTGCTTAGCAGCCCTCCGGCTTTGGCGGTGAAGGCTATGCGGAGAGCCAGCGGTGACCTTTGTTGCCCTTGAATGGCAGAAGCAATTAAAATCAAGGCAGGGAAAGTGGAAGCCGGAGGAAAGCTTTTGGAGGCTGCATCGGAAAGGAAGAAGGGATTGAACGAGTTTGGAGCGCAAATTGGGATGCTTTCCCACTCTCCCAACGGCCTGAAAAGGTCCCAGCTTCTTTGTTCCTCCTCCCGCCGTTGCCTCCAGCAAACTTCCAGTTGCCGGCAACGAAGTTCAAAGTGCAATCAGCTGCTTTGAGTCTCCGTATGGTATAAATAAACACCGCAATAGCAATAATCAAAGGATTCAGAAGAAGCCCCTTCCCAGCCGTACAAATCCGCTCTCCTCCGAAAGCCGCCTCCTGCCCACGGAAATCTGCTGCAAAAATTCCCCGCACAAACCTACGCGCAGCAAAGTGTGCCGAGGAATGGCAGGCTTTAAAAAGGCTGCATAAATGACGGGTAATTATACCCAGCATGTAAAGTGCAAGGTAGAGTTCCTTTTAGCGATTCCATTGTATTTAAAGGGATTAGCAGGAACCAGGGATGGCTTCTGCCATCGTTGGAGGGACCGGAGGATGTACTGCACCACCCCAAATCCACCAAATAGATACTTGTATTGTTATTTGTGTGTTGGTTAATGCACAATTAATTCGCTCCATATTTTTGTGGCTATTTCTTCCTCCATTTATTATTATTATTATTATTATTATTATTATTATTATTATTATTTGAAGCACAACAAGATGAGTCCACAGCAGACAAGATCACTCTGCTGGCTGTTGTGTTGGATCACACGTCGGACACTTCCCAAGTGTCGAGGACTGTGTGATGTATCGGCGAATAATGCGTGCAGATCCAAGTAAGGTGGCCTTCTGCAGCTGGCAGATGGTAATTTTGTCAGCGCCAATTGTGTTTAAGTGCAGGCCAAGGTCTTGAGGCACTGCACCCAGTGTGCCGATCACCACTGGGACCACCTTTACTGGCTCGTGCCAGAGTCTTTGCAGTTCCATCTTTAAATCCTCATATCGTGTCAGCTTTATAATCTTGTCAACGCCGATTGTGTTTAAGAGCAGGCCAAGGTCTTGAGGCACTTCACCCAGTGTGCCGATCACCACTGGGACCACCTTTACTGGCTCGTGCCAGAGTCTTTGCAGTTCCATCTTTAAACCCTCATATCGTGTCAGCTTTATAATCTTGTCAGCGCCAATTGTATTTAAGTGCAGGCCAAGGTCTTGAGGCACTGCACCCAGTGTGCCGATCACCACTGGGACCACCTTTACTGGCTCGTGCCAGAGTCTTTGCAGTTCCATCTTTAAATCCTCATATCGTGTCAGCTTTATAATCTTGTCAGCGCCAATTGTATTTAAGTGCAGGCCAAGGTCTTTGGGCACTGCACCCAGTGTGCCGATCACCACTGGGACCATCTTTACTGGCTCGTGCCAGTCTTTGCAGTTCGATCTTTAAATCCTCATATCGTGTCAGCTTTATAATCTTGTCAATGCTGATTGTGTTTAAGTGCAGGCCAAGGTCTTTAGGCACTGCACCCAGTGTGCCGATCACCACTGGGACCACCTTGACTGGCTTGTGCCAGAGTCTTTGCAGTTCCATCTTTAAATCCTCATATCGTGTCAGCTTTATAATCTTGTCAACGTCGATTGTGTTTAAGTGCAGGCCAAGGTCTTTAGGCACTGCACCCAGTGTGCCGATCACCACTGGGACCACCTTTACTGGCTCGTGCCAGAGTCTTTGCAGTTCGATCTTTAAATCCTCATATCGTGTCAGCTTTATAATCTTGTCAACGCCGATTGTATTTAAGTGCAAGCCAAGGTCTTTAGGCACTGCACCCAGTGTGCCGATCACCACTGGGACCGCCTTTACTGACTCGTGACAGAGTCTTTGCAGTTTGATCTTTAAGTGCTCATATCGTGTCAGCTTTATAAACTTGTCAGCGCCGATTGTGTTTAAGTGCAGGCCAAGGTCTTGAGGCACTGCACCCAGTGTGCCGATCACCACTGGGACCACCTTTACTGGCTCGTGCCAGAGTCTTTGCAGTTCCATCTTTAAGCCCTCATATCGTGTCAGCTTTATAATCCTGTCAACGCCGATTGTATTTAAGTGCAAGCCAAGGTCTTTAGGCACTGCACCCAATGTGCCGATCACCACTGGGACCACCTTTACTGGCTTGTGCCAGAGTCTTTGCAGTTCGATCTTTAAATCTTCATATCGTGTCAGCTTTATAATCTTGTCAGCACCAATTGTGTTTAAGTGTAGGCCAAGGTCTTTAGGCACTAACCCAATGTGCCGATTACCACTAAGACCACCTTCTTCTTCTACTACTACTACTACTTCTTCTTACTATTACTACTACAACTACTACGAGGGTTGAATGAAAAGTAGTGCCTCCACCTTCGTAACTCCTCAACAGACGACAGTACTGGTATGCAGCAGGTACTGGCTTGTTCAGTAGACTCTCCGCTACAGTTCCATTTTGTCGGGAAGCCTTAGCATTGAATGGTTGTGTTGTTAAAGTGTGATGTATGAAACCCTGCGCAGATGGTCGGTCAATGCGACTTAAGCAATGTGTAGTCATTGAATTCTTGACAGCAGAAGGTATCACCCCAAAGGAGATTCATTAAAGAATGCAAGCTGTTTATGGTGATTGTGTTGATGAGTAACTTACTCGTTGGGCGAGTAAGTTTAAAGTTTCAAGCATAATCAGCATTTCACAAGAATGTGTGAGTCACATTACTATTTTGCTTGGCTATCAGAAGATCTGTGCACGATGGGTACCCAGGATGCTGACTCCTGAAAGATCAGAGACTGGATCTCACTTTCATATGGCATCCTCCATACAGTCCAGATTTAGCACCATCTGATGTCCATCTGTTCCCGATAATGAAAGAAGATCTGCGGGGACATTATTTTGCTTCTGAAAAAGATGTTGAGAGAACTGTGAGACGTTGGTTGCGGAAGAGTGTCGACTTCTTCTGTAACGGCTTCAGAAAACTTGTTCATTGTTGGCAGAAATGTATCCAATTGTCTGGTGATTATGTAGAAAAGTGAATAGTGGTAGTTCAAGAGCACATTCTAAGGATTATTTCTGCGTTCGATTTGTTAAAATATTCCCATCCAAACCCAAGTAGCAAAGGTGGAGGCATTACTTTTCATTCAACCCTCGTATTATTTAAATGGCTTTGCTGACTTGCCTGGCTACACAATAAGAACACAGGACATCCCCAACTTCCGAAGAAGATTCCCTGCAGGACGATGGGCGAGCAGCAAACTAGTCAACAGCAAACGCCTCTCCTTCCTGCAAAGCTCAAGTCCACCCTCTCTAAAGATTTCAGCAGGGATCCCATCAGGTCCGCTGGCTTTGTTATTATTAATTGGCTTTGCTGACTTGCCTGGCTACACAATAAGAACACAGGCCGTTCCCAAGTTACGAAGAAGATAAGTTCTGTAAGTTTGTTCTTAAGTTGAATTTGTATGTAAGTCAGAACAGGTACCTTTATGAAGTATAACTCCAGCTATATATATATAGCTTTGGATAGCATAGGGAAGGATGAACACCCTTCTCATTTCTTTTTGGCCGGTGGCTGAGATGTGGATGCTCTCCGGCTCCTTGGGCCAGACCCCAGGCTCCCTGCGAGGCGGGACGAGGGGCGAGTAGCAAACTTGTTGTCAGCAAACGCCTCTCCTTCCTGCAAAGCTCAAGTCCACTCTCTCTAAAGATTTCAGCAGGGATCCCATCAGGTCCGCTAACTTTGTTATTATTAATTGGCTTTGTTGACTTGCCTGGCTACACAATAAGAACACAGGCTGTCCCCAAGTTATGAAGAAGATAGGTTATGTAGGTTTAGTCGAAGGCTTTCATGGCCAGAATCACTGGGTTGTTGTAGGTTTTTCTGGGCTGAGATGTGGATGCTCTCTGGCTCCTTGAGCCAAAGCCCAGGCTCCATGCGAGGCGGGACGATGTGCAAGTGGCAAACTTGTAGTCAGCAAATGCCGCTCCTTCCTGCAAAGCTCAAGTCCACCCTCTCTAAAGATTGCAGCAGGAATCCCATTAGGTCTGCTGGCTTTGTTATTATTAATTAGCTTTGCTGACTTGCCTGGCTACACAATAAGAACACAGGTTGTCCCAAAGTTACGAAGAAGATAGGTTATGTAGGTTTAGTCGAAGGCTTTCATGGCCGGAATCACTGGGTTGTTATAGGTTTTTCGGGCTGAGATGTGGCTGCGCTCTGGCTCCTTGGGCCAAACCCCAGGCTCCCTGTGAGGCGGGACAATGCGTGAGCGGCAAACTTGTCGTCAGCAAATGCTTCTTCTTCCTGCAACGCTCAAGTCCAACCTCTTTAAAGATTTCAGCAGGGATCCCATCAGGTCCGCTGGCTTTGTTATTATTAATTGGCTTTGTTGACACAATAAGAACACAGGCCGTCCCCAAGTTACGAAGAAGATAGGTTCTGTAAGTTTGTTCTTAAGTTGAATTTGTATGTAAGTTGGAACAGATACATTTATGAAATATACCTCCAGCTATATATATATATGGCTTTGGATAGCATAGGGAAGGATGAACACCTCATTTCTCTTTGGCCGGTAGCTGAGATGTGGATGCTCTCCAGCTCCTTGGGCCAAACCCCAGGCTCCCTGCGAGGCGGGACGAGGGGCGAGTAGCAAACTTGTTGTCAGCAAACGCCTCTCCTTCCTGCAAAGCTCAAGTCCACCCTCTCTAAAGATTGCAGCAGGAATCCCATTAGGTCCGCTGGCTTTGTTATTATTAATTGGCTTTGTTGACTTGCCTGGCTACACAATAAGAACACAGGCTGTCCCCAAGTTACGAAGAAGATAGGTTATGTAGGTTTAGTCGAAGGCTTTCATGGTCGGAATCACTGGGTTGTTGTAGGGTTTTTTGGGCTGAGATGTGGATGCTTGTCTGGCTCTTTGGGCCAAACCCCAGGCTCCCTGCGAGGCGGGACAATGCGTGAGCGGCAAACTTGTCGTCAGCAAATGCTTCTTCTTCCTGCAACGCTCAAGTCCAACCTCTTTAAAGATTTCAGCAGGGATCCCATCAGGTCCGCTGGCTTTGTTATTATTAATTGGCTTTGTTTACTTGCCTGGCTACACAATAAGAACACAGGCCATCCCCAAGTTATGAAGAAGATAGGTTATGTAGGTTTGTTCTTAAGTTGAATTTGTATGTAAGTCAGAACAGGTACCTCTATGAAGTATAACTCCAGCTATGTATATATAGCTTTGGATAGCATAGGGAAGAATGAACACCCTTCTCATTTCTCTTTGGCCGGTGGTGGAGATGTGGATGCTCTCCAGCTCCTTGGGCCAAACCCCAGGCTCCCTGCGAGGCGGGATGTTGGGTGAGCGGCAAACTTGTCATCAGCAAACGCCTCTCCTTCCTGCAAAGCTCAAGTCCACCCTCTCTAAAGATTTCAGCAGGGATCCCATCAGGGCCGCTGGCTTTGTTATTATTAATTGGCTTTGTTGACTTGCCTGGGTACACAAGAAGAACACAGGCTGTCCCCAAGTTACGAAGAAGATAGGTTATGTAGGTTTAGTCAAAGGCTTTCAAGGCCGTAATCACTGGGTTGTTGTAGGGTTTTTTGGGCTGAGATGTTGATGCTCTCTGGCTCCTTGGGCCAAACCCCAGACTCCCTGCGAGCCAGGACAATGGGTGAGCGGCAAACTTGTCGTCAGCAAATGCTTCTTCTTCCTGCAACGCTCAAGTCCAACCTCTCTAAAGATTTCAGCAGGGATCCCATTAGGTCCGCTGGCTTTGTTATTATTAATTTGCTTTGTTGATTTGCCTGGGTACACAAGAAGAACACAGGCCGTTCCCAAGTTACGAAGAAAATAGGTTCTGTAAGTTGAATTTGTATGTAAGTTGGAACAGGTACATTTATGAAGTATAACTCCAGCTATATATTGCTTTGCATAGCATAGGGAAGGATGAACACCCTTCTCATTTCTCTTTGGCCGAGAAATGTGGATGCTCTCCGGCTCCTTTGGCCAAACCCCAGGCTCCCTGCAAGGCGGGACGAGGGGCGAGTAGCAAACTTGATGTCAGCAAACGCCTCTCCTTCCTGCAAAGCTCAAGTCCACTCTCTCTAAAGATTTCAGCAGGGTTCCCATTAGGTCCACTGGCTTTGCTGACTTGCCTCGCTACACAATAAGAACACAGGCTGTCCCCATGTAGGTTTAGTTGAAGGCTTTCATGGCCGGAATCACTGGGTTGTTGTAGGTTTTTTCGGGCTGAGATATGGATGCTCTCCGGCTCCTTGGGTCAAACCCCAGGCTCCCTGCGGGGCGGGACAATGGGTGAGTGGAAAACTTGTCGTCAGCAAACGCTTCTTCTTCCTGCAACGCTCAAGTCCAACCTCTCTAAAGATTTCAGCAGGGATCCCATTAGGTCCGCTGGCTTTGTTATTATTAATTGGCTTTGTTGACTTGCCTGGCTACACAAGAATAACACAGGCCTGTCCCCAAGTTACGAAGAAGATAGGTTCTGTAGGTTTAGTTGAAGGCTTTCATGGCCAGAATCACTGGGTTGTTGTAGGTTTTTTCGGGCTGAGATGTGGATGCTCTCTGGCTTCTTGGGACAAACCCCAGGCTCCCTGTGGGGTGGAATGATGGTCGAGCAGCAAACTTGTCGTCAGCAAACGCCTCTCCTTCCTGCAAAGCTCAAGTCTACCCTCTCTAAAGATTTTAGCAGGGATCCCATTAGGTCTGCTGGCTTTGCTATTATTAATTGGCTTTGTTGACTTGCCTGGGTACACTATAAGAACACAGGCTGTCCCCAAGTTACGAAGAAGATAGGTTCTGTAGGTTTAGTCGAAGGCTTTCATGGCCGGAATCACTGGGTTGTTGTAGGTTTTTTCGGGCTGAGATGTGGATGCTCTCTGGCTCCTTGGGCCAAACCCCAGGCTCCATACGAGGCGGGACGTTGGGCGAGCGGCAAACTTGTCGTCAGCAAACGCCTCTCCTTCCTGCAAAGCTCAAGTTCATCCTCTCTAAAGATTTCAGCAGGGATCCCATCAGGTCCGCTGGCTTTGTTATTATTAATTGACTTTGCTGACTTGCCTGGCTAAACATGGCTGAGATGTGGATGCTCTCCGGCTCCTTGGGCCAAACCCCAGGCTCCCCACGAGGCGGGACGATGGGCGAGCGGCAAACTTGTCGTCAGCAAACGCCTCTCCTTCCTGCAAAGGTCACGTCTCCGTTGCTGCTCTTTAATCCGCTTAGCAAGAGGGGAGCCGAGAAAGAGAGCGAGAGCGCAGGGAGCCCTCCTTCACCTGCCTCCGCAAGGCTGCCTGGCGCTTATCGCCTCTGCCATCCATGCGCCAATCAATATTTTTCATAATTCAGGAATTTTTTTTTTCTTCTTCCCCGCTTCTTTCGCTCTCTCAACAGCTTTCAGTTTTCAAAGCAGGAGCATCAAATTTCCCTCCTCTAACCCAAATCTACTTCCTCCAGAAACAAGCCATCTTCTATATATGGATTCTAGACCAAAACTTGGCACAATTATTATTATTATTATTATTATTATTATTATTTAATATAATTATTTAATATAATTATTATTTAATACTATCGGAGCCGGGGTGGCGCAATGGGCTAACACCTTGTGCCGGCTGAACTGCTGACCTAAGGGTTGCTGTCTTAAAGGTTGCCAGTTCGAATCCCCGAGACAGGGGTGAGCTCCCATCTGTTAGCTCTAGCTTGTGGGGGCATGAGAGAAGCCTCCCAGCTAACACATCCCAGCATCCCCTGGTGGGCAACATCTCGGCAAATGGCCAATTTTCTCACACCAGAAGCAACTTGCAGTATGTTCTCCAGTAGCTTCGGGCATGATTTTAAAAAATTAAAACTATTAATTATTATTATTAAGTGCAACTTAAAACACACACAGTGCCCCACTTAAAATAATTGCAGAGATTGAACTACAAAAAAATAGTCCTAGTGCAACACATTAATTATTATTACTATTATTATTATTATTATTATTATTATTAAATACTATTATTTAATATTTATTATTATTATTATTATTATTATTATTCAAACCAACTTAAAACACACAGTATCCCACTTAAAATAATTGCAGAGATTGAACTACAAAAAATAGTCCTAGTGCAACACATTATTATTATTATTATTATTAAATACTATCATTTAATTATTATTATTATTATTATTATTATTATTATTCAACCCAACTTAAAACACACAGTATCCCACTCAAGATAATTACAGAAATTGAACTACAAAAAATAGTCCTAGTGCAACACATTTATTATTATTATTATTATTATTAAATACTATTATTTAATATTTTTATTATTATTATTATTATTATTAAACCCAACTTAAAACACACAGTATCCCACTTAAAATAATTGCAGGGTTTGAACTACAATAAAATAGTCCTAGTGCAACACATTATTATTATTATTAAATACTATTTATTATTATTATTATTATTATTATTATTATTCAAACCAACTTAAAACACACAGTACCCCACTTAAAATAATTGCAGAAATTGAACTACAAAGAATAGTCCTAGTACAACACATTATTATTATTATTAAATACTATTATTTAATATTTATTATTATTATTATTATTATTCAATACTTGTTATTATTATCCAACCCAACTTAAAACACACACAGTATCCCACTTAAAATAATTGCAGAGACTGAACTACAAAAAATAGTCCTAGTGCAACACTATTATTATTATTATTTAATACTATTATTATTATTATTTAATACTATTATTTAATATTATTATTTAATATTTATTATTATTTTTATCATTATTATTATTATTATTATTATTCAACCCAACTTAAAACACACAGTATCCCACTTAAGATAATTGCAGGGGTTGAACTACAAAAAATAGTCCTAGTGCAACACTATTATTATTATTATTTAATACTATTATTATTATTATTATTTAATGCTATTATTATTATTATTATTTAATACTATTATTTAATATTATTATTTAATATTTATTATTATTTTTATCATTATTATTATTATTATTCAACCCAACTTAAAACACACAGTATCCCACTTAAGATAATTGCAGGGGTTGAACTACCAAAAATAGTCCTAGTGCAACACATTTATTGTTATTATTATTATTATTATTATTATTATTTATTATTAAACCCAACTTAAACCACACAGTATCCCACTTAAAATAATTGCAGAAATTGAACTGCAAAAAATAGTCCGAGTGCAACACATTATTATTATAGTAAGATTATTATTATTTAATACTATAATAATAATAATAATAATACTATTATTTAATATTATTATTTAATACTTATTATTATTATCCAACCCAACTTCAAACACATATTGCAAGCCCATCACTCCAAAGGGAAGATGAAAGAGAGAGAAAGAGAGTGAGGAAGTGTCCATTTTTTATTATTATAATAATTATTATTATTACACGGTTGAATCCAGTTCCTGGTACAAATATACATATTGGGGGTAGACTTACGGCGGGAGCCCTCGGCCCCACCAAGGAACACATTTGCCACGAAACCACCGCCCTTGGAAGACGCGGAGAAAAAGGTGTTCTGGAGCAGACGGAAGGGTTTCCTCCTCCTCGGTCTTCCCGGGTCTGGCCTTTCTGCGTCACCCACCCACCCAAATCCCCTTAATACACACAATTTCCACTCAAAGGGCAGTGAGGTCACTGGAAGACGGCGGAGAACCAGTTGGTGGCAGAGGAGAAAGGAGGAGAAGGTTCTGCAAAAAAGGAAAAACACAAGTTCCGTAGTTTTTGTTGCCCACAAACAGCTGAGTTTTCCATTGTTTCATTGCGTTTTCAATGAACTTGCTAATACTTTCACAAACCCCGATGACATCTAGACATTTGATGATCCAACTATGTGGCTCAAAAAAGGGAAAACACAAGCCGGATCACGTCAGGTGCATAATAATGCTGCAACATGTTTTAAGCCCCGAGTCCCTTCGGGGAGAGAGGGCGAGTTATAAATAATAATAATAATAATAATTATTATTATTATTATTATTATTTTACTGACACAAAAGCATAGTATGTCACATCATCATCATCATCATCATCATTATTATTATTATTCTGACACAAAAACACAGTATGTCACAGCAAATGAGATCTATATGCTGGATTATTATTATTATTATTATTATTATTATTATTAGAATTACGGGCAGTGGGATCATTGCAATGATGAACCGCAGTGGTGACACTGAGTCGCCCTGGAAAATCCTTCTCTTGTGTGCCGGTCACCACTGGGACCACCTTTACTGGTTTGTGCTATAGTCTTTGCAGTTCTATCTTTAAATCCTTATTATTATTATTATTATTATTAGTAGTAGTAGTAGTAGTAGTAGTATGATATACACAAGAAGATTAGTACACAGCAAACAAGATCACTCTGCTGGCTTTTGTATTGGATTCCCAAGTGTCTATGACTATGTGATGTATCGGCAAATAATGCGTGCAGATCAGAGTTGGGTGTCCTTTTGCAGCTGCCAGGTGGTATTTTTGTCAGTGCCAATTGTTTTTAAGTGCAGGCCAAGGTCTTTAGGCACTGCACCCAGTGTGCCGGTCACCACTGGGACCACCTTTACTGGTTTGTGCTATAGTCTTTGCAGTTCTATCTTTAAATCCTTATTATTATTATTATTATTATTATTAGTAGTAGTAGTAGTAGTAGTAGTAGTCGTCGTAGTAGTAGTATTAGATACATAACATGATTAGTACACAGCAAACAAGGTCACTCTGCTGGCTGTTGTATTGGATCACATGTTGGACACTTCCCAAGTGTCTAGGATTGTGTGATGCATCAGCAAATAATGTGTGCAGACCCGAGTAAGGTGGCCTTTTCCAGCTGTCAGGTAGTAATTTTGTCAGTGCCGATTGTTTTTAAGTGCAGGTCAAGGTCTTTAGGCACTGCACCCAGTGTGCCGGTCACTGGGACCACCTTTACTGGCTTGTGCCAGAGTCTTTGCAGTTCTATCTTTAAATCCTTATTATTATTATTATTATTATTAGTAGTAGTAGTAGTAGTAGTAGTAGTATGATATACACAAGAAGATTAGTACACAGCAAACAAGATCACTCTGCTGGCTGTTGTATTGGATTCCCAAGTGTCTACGACTGTGTGATGTATCGGCAAATAATGCGTGCAGATCAGAGTTGGGTGTCCTTTTGCAGCTGCCAGGTGGTAATTTTGTCAGTGCCAATTGTTTTTAAGTGCAGGCCAAGGTCTTTAGGCACTGCACCCAGTGTGCCGGTCACCATTGGGACCACCTTTACTGGTTTGTGCTTTGCACACCTCTATTGACCACTAATAGCCTTATGTGGTCTGCGTTTAGTACCAAAATCTCAGAATCCTGGGAATGGACCCCGTTCCAGAAGAGAAGCAAACCTCACCTTGATGCCTTGACTCCAGGCAGCCCCTCAAGATCAGCCTCATAGGTGGACGTCGAAGACCCCGTCCTCCACAGCCTGCGTGTCTTCCTCTTGGATTTCTGCAATCAAAAACAAAGACCAGCATGAGAACTAACCTGGTTGAGAATTGAATGGGTATTGCTGGGTTGTTGTAGGTTTTTTGGGCTATAGGTCCATGTTCTAGAAGCATTCTCTCCTGACCTTTCACCCCCATCTATGGCAGGCATCCTCAGAGGTTGTGAAGTCCCATGAGGTCTTTTCCGACTCTTTGATTCTATGATTCTATTATTCTTTAAAAATTTCAAAAGGGATCCCATCAGGTCTGCTGGCTTTGTTATTTTAATTGGCACATCCTCAGAGGTTGTGAAGTCTGTTGGAAACTAGGAAAACTGGGTTTATATATCTGAATGGGTATTGAAAAAGACATTACTGAAAGGTCAGCCCCATAAACCGATTGCAATAGAGGGCTCAACCTAAAAAACTCTGGCATTGACACTGAGAACTGGGAAGCACTCCAGCTGGATGTCAGCTGTGACCAGCATTGCTGTAGAATTTGAAGAGGCATGAATGGAGGGTGAAAGAGAGAGACTTGCCAAGAGGAAGGTGTATCAAGCCAACCCTGACCGGGACCATCTTCCACCTGGAAACCAATGCCCTCACTCCGGGTGAAGATGCAGATCAAGAATAGGACTCCACAGTCACCTACGGACCCACCACCAGTACACCGGCCTTGGAAAACAATCTTACTCAGACAACGAGGGGTCGCCTAAGTAAAGCATAATCACCATCATGTCCTTTTTTTTTCAATGAGCTGTGGAATTGTGTCAGCTCAGGACCCACCTTCTTTAAAAATTTCAGCAGGGATCCCGTCAGGTCCGCTGGCTTTGTTATTTTAATTGGCACATCCCTAGAGGTTGTGAAGTCTGTTGGAAACTAGGAAAACTGGGTTTATATATCTGAATGGGTATTGAAAAAGACATTACTGAAAAGTCAGCCCCATAAACCGATTACAATGGAGGACTCAAAGCCAACCTTAAAAACTCTGGCATTGACACTGAGAACTGGGAAGCACTCCAGCTGGAGGTCAGCTGTGACCAGCAGTGCTGTAGAATTTGAAGAGGCACGAATGGAGGGTGAAAGAGAGAGACTTGCCAAGAGGAAGGTGCATCAAGCCAACCCTGACCGGGACCATCTTCCACCTGGAAACCAATGCCCTCACTCCGGGAGAACATGCAGATCAAGAATAGGGCTCCACAGTCACCTACGGACCCACCACCAGTACACCGGCCTTGGAAAACAATCTTCACCAGACAACGAGGGGTCGCCTAAGTAAAGCATAATCACCATCATGTCCTTTTTCAATGAGCTGTGGAATTGTGTCAGCTCAGGACCCACCTTCTTTAAAAATTTCAGCAGGGATCCCATCAGGTCCGCTGGCTTTGTTATTTTAATTGGCACATCCCTAGAGGCTGTGAAGTCTGTTGGAAACTAGGAAAACTGGGTTTATATATCTGAATGGGTATTGAAAAAGACATTACTGAAAAGTCAGCCCCATAAACCGATTACAATGGAGGACTCAAAGCCAACCTTAAAAACTCTGGCATTGACACTGAGAACTGGGAAGCACTCCAGCTGGAGGTCAGCTGTGACCAGCAGTGCTGTAGAATTTGAAGAGGCACGAATGGAGGGTGAAAGAGAGAGACTTGCCAAGAGGAAGGTGCATCAAGCCAACCCCGACCGGGACCATCTTCCACCTGGAAACCAATGCCCTCACTCCGGGAGAAGATGCAGATCAAGAATAAGGCTCCACAGTCACCTACGGACCCACCACCAGTACACCGGCCTTGGAAAACAATCTTACTCAGACAACGAGGGGTCGCCTAAGTAAAGCATAATCACCATCATGTCCTTTTTTTTTCAATGAGCTGTGGAATTGTGTCAGCTCAGGACCCACCTTCTTTAAAAATTTCAGCAGGGATCCCATCAGGTCCGCTGGCTTTGTTATTTTAATTGGCACATCCCTAGAGGTTGTGAAGTCTGTTGGAAACTAGGAAAACTGGGTTTATATATCTGAATGGGTATTGAAAAAGACATTACCGAAAAGTCAGCCCCATAAACCGATTACAATGGAGGACTCAAAGCCAACCTTAAAAACTCTGGCATTGACACTGAGAACTGGGAAGCACTCCAGCTGGAGGTCAGCTGTGACCAGCAGTGCTGTAGAATTTGAAGAGGCACGAATGGAGGGTGAAAGAGAGAGACTTGCCAAGAGGAAGGTGCATCAAGCCAACCCTGACCGGGACCATCTTCCACCTGGAAACCGATGCCCGCACTGTGGGAGAAGATGCAGATCAAGAATCGGGCTCCACAGTCACCTACGGACCCACCACCAGTACACCGGCCTTGGAAAACAATCTTACTCAGACAACGAGGGGTCGCCTAAGTAAAGCATAATCACCATCGTGTCCTTTTTTCAATGAGCTGTGGAATTGTGTCAGCTCAGGTCCACCTTCTTTAAAAAATTTCAGCAGGGATCCCATCAAGTCTGCTGGCTTTGTTATTTTAATTGGCACATCCCTAGAGGTTGTGAAGTCTGTTGGAAACTAGGAAAACTGGGTTTATATATCTGAGTGGGTATTGAAAACGATATAACCGAAAAGTCAGCCCCGTAAACCGATTGCAATAGAGGGAGAGGAGAGAGGGGGGGGGGGGAAGAGATACCATTCGTAGTCCCCAAAATAATTAGAATTAATACAGAAAAGGTTGCAAAGCTCAATGCTTTCTCTATCTACGAGCAGCAACGCAGAGCTTGGTGCAAAATATATTCTCGATTCCAGGATGTGAGGCCGACCGAGGACGCCAGGGGGAGACGCTGCATCACTATTCCTTGGCCGCCGCAATGTGCCAGCGTTTGTAGCAATGCTGCTTTGTGTTTGCGATGGGAGTTAGTAGTGCAGGGCAGGGCGGAAGATGCAGAGACCCTCCAGGAAACAGGAAAGAGTCGCCCCAAGATATTTTCCTGCCCGAGGCAAAGCACAACACAACTGCCTCTTCTTTTGCAGGCCCAGGGAATTCACCGGAAAGAGTCTGGATGAGCATCGGATCCCATCCCAATGGGCGTTAGTGTCCATGAGCATTGCACCAAGCAAACGAGAAGCTCGGCCTGTCATTGAACATCGAGAAAACCAAAGTGCTCTTCCAGCAGTCACCAGCCAATCCCTTTCCAATACCAGAGATATAGCTTAATGGTGTAACACTAAAAATGTTGACCATTTCTGCAATCTTGGCAGCCACCTCTCCACCAAACTCAACATCGACACCAAAATACAACACCGCCTGAGCTCTGCGAGTGCAGCATTATTCCGAATGAAGCAGAGAGTGTTTGAGGACCGGACATCCGTAGGGAGACCAAGGGGCTTGTTTACAAAGCTATTGTCCTCCCAACCCTGCTATACACAACTCCAATATGCTGATGATTATGTCGTCTGTGCGCATTCAGAAGAAGAATTACATGCCACTCTAAACACCTTTGCAGAAGCATACGAGAAGCTGTCTACAGACTGTCTACAGACGTCAACATTGACACCGAAATACAACACCACCGGAGCTCTGTGAGTGCAGCATTCTTCCAAATGAAGCAGAGAGTGTTTGAGGACTGGGACATCCGTAGGGATACCAAGGTGCTTGTTTACAAAGCTATTGTCCTCCCAACCCTGTTATACACCTGCGAGACGTGGACTGTCTACAGACGTCAACATTGACACTGAAATACAACACTGAGACTGAAATTTAACACCACCTGAGCTCTGTGAGTGCAGCTTTTTTCCAAATGAAACAGAGAGTGTTTGAGGACTGGGACATCCGTAGGGATACCAAGGTGCTTGTTTATAAAGCTATTGTCCTCCCAACCCTGCTATATGCCTGCGAGACATGGACTGTCTACAGATGTCAGCACTGAGACTGAAATACAACACCACCGGAGCTCTGCGAGTGCAGCATTATTCCGAATGAAGCAGAGAGTGTTTGAGGACCGGGACATCCGTAGGAATACCAAGGTGCTTGTTTATGCAGCTATTGTCCTCCCAACCCTGCTATATGCCTGCAAGATGTGGACTGTCTACAGATGTCAACATTGACACTGAAATACAACACTGCCTAAACTCTGCGAGTGCAGGATTTTTCCAAATGAAGCAGAGAGTGTTTGAGTACCAGGACATCCATAGGGAGACCAAGGTGCTTGTTTATAAAGCTATTGTCCTCCCAACCCTGCTATATGCCTGCAAGACGTGGACAGTCTACAGATGTCAACACTGAGACTGAAATATAACACCACCTGAGCTCTGCAAGTGCAGCATTTTTCCAAATGAAGCAGAGAGTGTTTGAGTACCGGGACATCCATAGGGAGACCAAGGTGCTTGTTTATGCAGCTATTGTCCTCCCAACCCTGCTATATGCCTGCAAGACGTGGACAGCAACCTTGGCAGCCACCTCTCCACCAAAGTCAACATCGACACCAAAATACAACACTGCCTGAGCTCTCTGAGTGCAGCATTTTTCCGAATGAAGCAGAGAGTGTTTGAGTACCAGGACATCCATAGGGAAACCAAGGTGCTTGTTTATAAAGCTATTGTCCTCCCAAACCTGCTATATGCCTGCGAGACGTGGACTGTCTACAGATGTCAACATTGACACTGAAATACAACACTGCCTAAACTCTGCGAGTGCAGGATTTTTCCGAATGAAGCAGAGAGTGTTTGAGTACCAGGACATCCATAGGGAGACCAAGGTGCTTGTTTATAAAGCTATTGTCCTCCCAACCCTGCTATACACCTGCGAGACATGGACTGTCTACAGATGTCAACATTGACAATACACCACCTGAGCTCTGCGAGTGCAGCATTTTCTCGAATGAAGCTAAGGATAGGGGCATCCGTAGGGATACCAAGGAGCTTGTTTACAAAGCTATTGTCCTCCCAACTCTACTATACGCCTGCAAAACGTGGACTGTCTACAGATGTCAACACTGACACTGAAATACAACACTGCCTGAGCTCTGTGAGTGTAGCATTAATCCGAATGAAGCAGAGAGTGTTTGAGGACTGGGACATCCGTAGGGATACCAAGGAGCTTCTTTACAAAGCTATTGTCCTCCCAACCCTGCTATACGCCTGCGAGACGTGGACTGTCTACAGACGTCAACATTGACACGGAAATACAACACTGAGACTGAAATATAACACCACCTGAGCTCTGTGAGTGCAGCATTAATCCGAATGAAGCAGAGAGTGTTTGAGGACTGGGACATCCGTAGGGAGACCAAGGTGCTTGTTTATAAAGCTATTGTCCTCCCAACCCTGCTATACGCCTGCGAGATGTGGAGTGTGTACAGATGTCAACACTGAGACTGAAATACAACACCACCTGAGCTCTGCGAGTGCAGCATTATTCCGAATGAAGCAGAGAGTATTTGACGACTGGGACATCCATAGGGTTACCAAGGTGCTTGTTTATAAAGCTATTGTCCTCCCAACCCCGCTATACGCCTGCGAGCCGTGGACTGTCTACAGACGTCAACATTGACACTGAAATACAACATGCCCGACCACCGTCTCCCAAAGCAGTTGCTCTACTCCGAACTCAAGAATGGAAAACTGAATATTGGTGGGCAGGAAAAGAGATTGAAATATGGGCTCAAAGCCAACCTTAAAAACTCTGGCATAGACATTGAGAACTGGGAAGCCCTGGCCCATAAGCAATCCAGCTGGAGGTCAGCTGTGTCCAGCAGTGCTGCAGAATTTGAAGAGGCACGAATGGAGGGCGAAAGAGAGAAAAGTGCCAAGACGATGGAGCGTCTACTAGCCAGCAGGAAACCATTGGTGGGAGGAGTTCTCCAGCCCAGATTGCTTCATGTTTGCAAATCTGACAATGTAACTTCAAAGAAGGAGCCTGAAGGACCAGGTGGCTAGGAACATGCAACTCCCCTCATTTCTCTTTCTTTTTGCTTTTCCTCTTGCTAGTCAATTCATTTGAGGTGCCACAGCAACACGTGGCCGGATACAGCTAGTTCAATGTAATAGAGGTTACCAAACAAGAGCCCAATAGAAAGATTGTGTTGTTATTTTTGGATGCTGAGAAAGCTTTTGATAACCTCTACTGGGAATTTATGGGAAAATGTATTGATTCGATATGGGGTGGGTCAGCAGTTTAGAACAGCTGTAGCTAAATGGCTAACTGACAATTTTGATGGAAACACAAAGGCGCTGAGATATTGTGTTCCTTGGTTTCGCCTGGACGAGTGGGGATTCGAACCCTTGACTTTGTCCATCTTACTGCGAAAATGAAAAACATCTGTCCCACCGATTCTAACGTGGTGAGAACCGCACATTCGAATGCCCAAAGATATGAAGTGTGGCCTGCGGAGGAAGCACCTGTCTGCATGTCATCCGCCGAAAAGACAAGGCAGGAAGCGAAGCTGGGCTAAACTGTTATCTGGGAGGGAAACCAGTTTCCGGCGAATGGGGAAATAGGGCGCAGGGAGAAAAACAGGGGTGCGGATGTGTGACAAACAACCCCTGCGGTCTCCAATGCTTTACGAAAGATGACAAAGAAAGAAAACAAAGTTGAAGAGGGTGGAGCTGGTGATACAGGAAACAGGCCGAGCCTATCTTATCTGAAATGCACAAGGAGAAACCGAGAGGCAATAACACATTCTACTCTGCCCGAGCTTTCCAGAATCCTTGACATTTGGACGAAGAAGTAGAGGATTTTGGAATCCGGAATCCAAAAACTCTGAAAGAGTTGAGTTTGGGAAACACTGGTCCCAAAAGCAAAGGTGTCGCTCTCTCAACAAAAGAGTGACACCTTATTTCGCTTATTTAGTAGGGCTGGGCGGTTTCGTTTCGTTAATTCGTAATTCGTTAATAATTCGTTAATTTTTTCAATTACAAAACGATAACGAACCATTCTGGAGTAATTATTTAAAAAAACGAATTTTCAAAAACGATATTGTATTCGTTTTGTTATTGTTTTGAGGTCGTTTCGTTATTATTTCCACATGTCTGGGCCAGTTTTATGGTTTAATTAGTGAAAAAAAATTATAATATCACACCAACAGTCAACAACAGAGGGAGAGGGAAGCTTCAGAAGGTTTTGGAGGTTTTTTAGCGTATTTCGCGGTCGCGTCCGCCATTAACGAATCGATTCGTTATTGTTTCGGAAATCGATTCGTTAATTTTTTACCATTTACGAAATTTCGTAAATATCGAACTTTTTAAAAGGAAAATTTTGTAATTATTTTAAATATCGAAACAAAAAAAAACCCCAAATACAAATCGATTTTAGAAACAAATTTTTCCGTTGTTACCCAGGCCTATTATTTAGCTTTAGTTTTGCTTTTCGTTTAGAATAATTGCACCCACCACTCTTCTAAATCGCTGACCCGCCCCATATCGAATCAATACTTTCCCCATAAATTCCCAGTAAATGTTGTCAAAAGCTTTCTCGGCATCCAAAAATAACAACGCAATTTTGGAAGTTGTCGTCATCATCATTATTACAATCATATTTGACCACAAAAGCTTATACTGTGCCACCGGTGGAAGAGTGGGTTGAATTTAGCCTCGGAAAGGGTTTGCAAATAGGGTGGGAGGCCTTAAATATTGTTTGGCACTATCCTCTCATGCTCACAATCCAGTCATGAAAACCTGGTTTCTCTCCATTGAACACCAGCAAATTAGTCCTTCCACTACAGTAATAATAACAATAGCAATAACAATAACAATAATAATAATCTTTATTTATACCCCGCCACCCTCTCCCCCAACGGGGACTCGGAGCGGCTTACATGGGGCCAAGCCCGAACAACAAATTACAATACACCTGCTATATGCTTGCAAGACGTGGACTGTCTACAGACGTCAACATTGACACTGAAATACAACACCACCTGAGCTCTGCGAGTGCAGCATTATTCCGAATGAAGCAGAGGGTGTTTGAGGACCGGGACATCTGTAGGGAGACCAAGGGGCTTGTTTATAAAGCTATTGTCCTCCCAACCCTGCTATACGCCTGCGAGATGTGGACAGTCTACAGACGTCAACATTGACACTGAAATACAACACTGCCTGAACTCTGCGAGTGCAGCATTTTTCTGAATGAAGCAGAGAGTGTTTCAGGACTGGGACATCCATAGGGAGACAAAGGTGCTTGTTTATAAATCTATCGTCCTCCCAATCCTGCTATATGCCTGCGAGACGTGGACTGTCTACAGACGTCAACAGTGACAGTGAAATACAACACCGGCTGAGCTCTGCGAGTGCAGCATTTTTCCGAATGAAGCAGAGAGTGTTTGAGGACTGGGACATCCGTAGGGAGACAAAGGTGCTTGTTTATAAATCTATCGTCCTCCCAACCCTGCTATATGCCTGTGAAACATGGACTGTCTACGGACGCCACATGCAACTCCTGGAACTATTTCATCAGCGCTGCCTCTGGAAAATCCTGCAAATCTCTTGGGAAGACAGGCGGACAAACATCAGTGTGCTGGAAGAAGCAAAGACCACCAGCATTGAAGCGATGGTCGTCTGCCATCAACTCCGCTGGACCGGCCACGTTGTCCAGATGCCCGACCACCGCCTCATGAAGCAGTTGCTCTACTCCAAAATCAAGAACTGAAAATGGAATGTTGGCGGGCAGGAAAAGAGATTGAAAGATGGGCTCAAAGCCAACCTTTAAAACTCTGGCATAGACACTGAGAACTGGGAAGCCCTGGCCCTTGAACACTCCAGTTGGATGTCAGCTGTGACCAGCAGTGCTGCAGAATTTGAAGAGGCACGAATAGAGAGTGAAAGAGAGAAACGTGCCAAGAGGAAGGCGCGTCAAGCCAACCCCGACCGAGACCACCTTCCACCTGGAAATCAATGCCCTCACTGCGGGAGAACATGCAGATCAAGAATAGGGCTCCACAGTCACCTACGGACCCTCCGCCCGGACACTACACTTGGAGGACCATCATCCTCGGACTACGAGGGATCGCCTAAATAAAGCACCAATTTAAAAAATAACAAAGCCAGCGGACCTGATGGTATCCCAGCTGAAATTTTTAAAGAAGGTGGACCTGAGATGACACAACTCCAAAAGCAAATTGAAAAAATGACCATCATGTCATTTTTTCAATTTGCTGGTGGAGTTGTGTCAGCTCAGGTCCACCTTCTTTAAAAATTTCAGCAGGGATCCCATCAGGTCCGCTGGCTTTGTTATTTTTTTTAATTGGTGGATGACTTTGCTGACTTACTCCAAATTCGCTATAGTAGAGCATTTCTCTTCTAAAGGGTAGACTTCTCTCATTTCCTGTTGTCTCGCCCCTGTTCTTAACTAGCAGTGGTTTGTAAGTCGAAACATTTGCAACTCGGAGACAGCCTGTATGCTTCATAGTGTTGGACTTCTGATTCTTTCAGCTTCACTAGAGCTTTTTGATTACCGGGACCACCTTCCACCTGGAAACCAATGCCCTCACTGCGGGAGAAGATGTAGATCAAGAATAGGGCTCCACAGTCTTCTACGGACCCTACGCCCGGACACTACACTTGGAGGACCATCATCCTCGGACTACGAGGGATCGCCTAAATAAAGCATCATCACAATCATGTCATTTTTTCAATTTGCTGGTAGCATTGTGTCAGCTCAGGTCCTCCTTCTTTAAAAAAATCATTAGGGATCCCATCAGGTCCGCTGGCTTTGTTATTTTTTTAATTGGTGGATGACTTTGCTGACTTACTCCAAACTCACTATAGTAGAGAATTTCCCTTCCAAAGTGTAGACTTCTTTCAAATCCTGTTGTCTCACCCCTGTTCTTAACTAGCAGTGGTTTGTAAGTCAAAACATTTGCAACTCAGAGACGGCCTGTATGCTTCAAAACGTTGGACTTCTGATTCTTTCAGCTTCACTAGAGCTTTTTGATTACCGGGACCACCTTCCACCTGGAAACCAATGCCCTCACTGCGGGAGAAGATGTAGATCAAGAACAGGGCTCCACAGTCTTCTACGGACCCTACGCCCGGACACTACACTTGGAGGACCATCATCCTCGGACTACGAGGGATCGCCTAAATAAAGCATCATCACAATCATGTCATTTTTTTTCAATTTGCTTTTGGAGTTGTGTCAGCTCAGATCCCCCTTCTTTAAAAATTTCAGCAGGGATCCCATCAGGTCCGCTGGCTTTGTTATTTTTTTAATTGGTGGATGACTTTGCTGACTTACTCCTAACTCGCTATAGTAGAGAATTTCCCTTCCAAAGGGTAGACTTCTCTCATTTCCTGTTGTCTCACCCCTGTTCTTAACTAGCAGTGGTTTGTAAGTCGAAACATTTGCAACTCGGAGATGGCCTGTATGCTTCATAGCGTTGGACTTCTGATTCTTTCAGCTTCACTAGAACTTTTTGATTACGGTCCACACAAATTTGGCGTTTTGACCGGGTTTCCTCCTAGCTTTATTTGGAGATGCCAGAGTTTTGAACCTATGATACAAAGCCATCCATGGAGTTTTTGTCTTCTCTCCGTTTCATCTGACGACACATCAAACTGTGGAACAAGGCTCTCAAAAAGGGAAACGATTTCAATCAAAACCGGTTGATCTTTCAGATAAAAGGCACTGATTTGCCTTTTTTATGTAAAGAAAGGAAATAGAAGCTTCTTTGCTGGAGGGTTGAAAAAACAGTGGATGTTAAACATTCGTTTTTCACAAAAGGGAAAGCAGGGAATTAAAAGATGCGAGAGACCGTTGTCGGAAAATTAACTCAAACGGGGATTAAAGGCGTACAAAGTTAACAAAGGGATTCCTTTTCTACAAAGTCTTGTTACGCCTCGTTTTCCTCGTCCCCTTTCTAACTGTAAGGTTTTGGGAGGATGTCAAAGGCTGGGAAAGCTTTCAGTGCAGGGTTTCTTTGTCAGGTACTGGCTTGTTCAGTAGACTCTCCTCTACAGTTCCATTTTGGTGGGAAGCCTTAGAATTGAACGGTTGTGTTGTTAAAGTGCAAAGTATAGAACTCTGTGCAGACGGTCGGTTAATGCAACTTAAGCAACGTATGTTTCAGGTACTGGCTTGTTCAGTAGACTCTCCTCTACAGTTCCATTTTGGCAGGAAGCCTTAGCATTGAACAGTTGTGTTGTTAAAGTGCGAAGTATAGAACTCTGCGCAGACGGTCGGTCAATGCAACTTGAGCAACGTATGTGACAGGTACTGGCTTGTTCAGTAGACTCTCCTCTACAGTGTCCATTTTTCAGTAGACTCTCCTTTACAGTTGCATTTTGGCGAGAAGCCTTAGTATTGAACGGTTGTGTTGTTAAAGTGCAAAGTATAGAACTCTGCGCAGACGGTCGATTAATGCAACTTAAGCAACGTATGCGGCAGGTACTGGCTTGTTCAGTAGACGCTCCTCTACAATTCCATTTTGATGAGAAGCCTTAGCATTGAACGGTTGTGTTGTTAAAGTGCGAAGTATAGCACTCTGTGCAGACAGTCTGTTAATGCAACTTAAGAAAACATATGTGTCAGGTACTGGCTTGTTCAGTAGACTCTCCTCTACAATTCCATTTTGCCGCGAAGCCTTAGCATTGAACGGTTGTGTTGTTAAAGTGCGAAGTATAGAAATCTGCACAGACGGTCGGTTGATGTAACTTAAGCAACGTATGCGTCAGGTACTGGCTTCTTCAGTAGACTCTCCTCTACAGTTCCATTTTGGTGAGAAGCCTTAGCATTGAACGGTTGTCTTGTTAAAGTGCGAAGTATAGAAATCTGCACAGACGGTCGGTTGATGTAACTTAAGCAACGTATGTGTCAGGTACTGGCTTCTTCAGTAGACTCTCCTCTACAGTTCCATTTTGGTGAGAAGCCTTAGCATTGAACGGTTGTCTTGTTAAAGTGCAAAGTATAGAACTCTGCGCAGACGGTCGGTCAATGCGACTTAAGCGACGCATGTGTCAGGTACTGGCTTGTTCAGTAGACTCTCCTCTACAGTTCCATTTTGTTCAGTAGACTCTCCTTTACAGTTGCATTTTGGCAAGAAGCCTTAGCACTGAACGGTTGTGTTGTTACAGTGCGAAGTATAGAACTCTGCGCAGACGGTCGGTTGATGTAACTTAAGCAACGTATGCGTCAGGTACTGGCTTGTTCAGTAGACTCTCCACTACAGTTCCATTTTGTTCAGTAGACTCTCCACTACAGTTCCATTTTGGCGAGAAGCCTTAGCCTTGAACGGTTGTGTTGTCAAAGTGCGAAGTATAGAACTCTGCTCAGACGGTCGGTCAATGCGACTTAAGGAACGTATGTGTCAGGTACTGGCTTGTTCAGTAGATGCTCCTTTACAGTTTCATTTTGGCGAGAAGCCTTAGCATTGAACGGTTGTCTTGTTAAAGTGCAAAGTATAGAACTCTGCGCAGACGGTCGGTCAATGCGACTTAAGCGACGCATGTGTCAGGTACTGGCTTGTTCAGTAGACTCTCCTCTACAGTTCCATTTTGTTCAGTAGACTCTCCTTTACAGTTGCATTTTGGCAAGAAGCCTTAGCACTGAACGGTTGTGTTGTTACAGTGCGAAGTATAGAACTCTGCGCAGACGGTCGGTTGATGTAACTTAAGCAACGTATGCGTCAGGTACTGGCTTGTTCAGTAGACTCTCCACTACAGTTCCATTTTGTTCAGTAGACTCTCCACTACAGTTCCATTTTGGCGAGAAGCCTTAGCCTTGAACGGTTGTGTTGTCAAAGTGCGAAGTATAGAACTCTGCTCAGACGGTCGGTCAATGCGACTTAAGGAACGTATGTGTCAGGTACTGGCTTGTTCAGTAGATGCTCCTTTACAGTTTCATTTTGGCGAGAAGCCTTAGCATTGAACGGTTGTCTTGTTAAAGTGCAAAGTATAGAACTCTGCGCAGACGGTCGGTCAATGCGACTTAAGCGACGCATGTGTCAGGTACTGGCTTGTTCAGTAGACTCTCCTCTACAGTTCCATTTTGTTCAGTAGACTCTCCTTTACAGTTGCATTTTGGCAAGAAGCCTTAGCACTGAACGGTTGTGTTGTTAAAGTGCGAAGTATAGAACTCTGTGCAGACGGTCGGTCTATGTGACTTAAGCAACGTATGAAGCAGGTACTGGCTTGTTCAGTAGACTCTCCTCTACAGTTCCATTTTGGCAAGAAGCCTTAGCATTGAACGGTTGTGTTGTTAAACTGCGACATATAGAATCCTGCGCAGACGGTCGGTCATTGCAACTTAAGCAACGTATGTGTCAGGTACTGGCTTGTTCAGTAGACTCTTCTCTACAGTTCCATTTTGGCAAGAAGCCTTAGCATTGAATGGTTGTCTTGTTAAAGTGCGAAGTATAGAAATCTGCACAGACAGCTCCTTTACAGTTTCATTTTGGCGAGAAGCCTTAGCATTGAACAGTTGTGTTGTTAAAGTGTGAGGGGTTGAATGAAAAGTAATGCCTCCACCTTTGTAACTCCTCAACAGATGGCAGTACTGGTATGCAGCAGGTACTGGCTTGTTCAGTAGACTCTCCTCTACAGTTCCATTTTGGCGACTTCTTCTGCGACGGCTTCAGAAAACGTCTTCATTGTTGGCAGAAATGTATCCAATTGTCTGGGGATTATGTGGAAAAGTGAATAGTGAGAGTTCAAGGGGATATTCTAAGGATTATTTCCGCATTTGATTATAGTTATTATTATTATTAGTTGGGAGTGATGGGAGCTGCAAATCCAAAAATGCAGCATATTGTGGAGGAAGGGACCACAACAATTGGGTAAAGAGTGAAACCTGCTTCACCAACAATTTAGAGAGTGATTTGTAAGCAGAGAGAGAGAAAAAATGACCTAAAAATAACATAAGAAACTTCGCTATCGCAAGCTATTTCACGAATGTCCTCTGGTTCCAAACAAAGAGTCGACGACCGGCAAAGGATCCGCATAAACAGAATTTCCTATAAAGCCGGAGTTCCCCTTCAACTGATTTTGCAATCCTAGTGTTAGACGACAAAGGCCATTCATCCCAACCCATTCTGCTATAAAGGCACCATCAAAGCCCTCCCAACAGATGGCCATTAATAATAATAATAATAATAATAATAATAATATAATCCTAGTGTTAGACCACAAAGGGCATTCATCCCAACCCCATTCTGCTGTAAAGGCACCATCAAAGCCCTCCCAACAGATGGCCATTAATAATAATAATAATAATAATAATAATAATAATAATAATAAATAAATAACAATAAAAATAATAATAATAATAATATAATCCTAGTGTTAGACCACAAAGTCCATTCATCCCAACCCATTCAGCTATAAAGGCACCATCAAAGCCCTCCCAACAGATGGTCATAATAAATAATAATAATAATAATAGAATAATAAATAATAATAGAATAATAATAATAATAATAATAATAGAATCATAGAATCCTAGTGTCAGACCACAAAGTCCATTCAACCCAACCCATTCTGCTATAAAGGCACCATCAAAGCCCTCCCGACAGATGGCCAATAATAGAGAATAATAATAACAATAACAACAACAACAACAACAACAACAATAATAGAATGATAGAATCCTAGTGTTAGACCACCAAGGCCATTCGTCCCAACCCATTCTGCTATAAAGGCACCATCAAACCTCTCCTGACAGATGGTCATAATAATAATAATAATAATGATAATAATAATAGAATCATAGAAACCTAGTGTTAGACCACAAAGGCCATTCATCCCAACCCCATTCTGCTATAAAGGCACCATTAAAGCCCTCTCAACAGATGGCCATTAATAATAATAATAATAATAATAATAAAGAATAATAATAATAATAATAATAATATAATCCTAGTGTTAGATAGCAAAGGCCGTTCATCCCAACCCCATTCTGCTATAAAGGCACCATCAAAGCCCTCCCAACAGATGGCCATAACAATAATAATAATAATAATAATAATAATGAATAATAATAATAGAATCATAGAAACCCAGTGTTAGACCACAAAGGCCATTCATCCCAACCCCATTCTGCTATAAAGGCAACACCAAAGCCCTCCCAACTGATGGCCATAATAATAAATAATAATAATAATAATAGAATAATAAATAATAATAATAGAATAATAATAATAACAATAACAATAATAATAAAAATAACAACAACAATAATAATATAATCCTGGTGTTAGACCGCAAAGGCCATTCATCCCAACCCTATTCAGCTATAAAGGCACCATCAAAGCCCCCCCAACAGATAGCAATTAATAATAATAATAATAATAATAATAATAATAATAAATAATAATGAATAATAATAATAGAATCATAGAAACCTAGTGTTAGACCACAAAGGCCATTCATCCCAACCCCATTCTGCTATAAAGGCAACACCAAAGCCCTCCCAACTGATGGCCATAATAATAAATAATAATAATAATAATAGAATAATAAATAATAATAATAGAATAATAATAATAACAATAACAATAATAATAAAAATAACAACAACAATAATAATATAATCCTGGTGTTAGACCGCAAAGGCCATTCATCCCAACCCTATTCAGCTATAAAGGCACCATCAAAGCCCCCCCAACAGATAGCAATTAATAATAATAATAATAATAATAATAATAATAATAATAATAAATAATAATGAATAATAATAATAGAATCATAGAAACCTAGTGTTAGACCACAAAGGCCATTCATCCCAACCCCATTCTGCTATAAAGGCAACACCAAAGCCCTCCCAACTGATGGCCATAATAATAAATAATAATAATAATAGAATAATAAATAATAATAATAGAATAATAATAATAACAATAACAATAATTATAATAATAACAATAATAATAATATAATCCTGGTGTTAGACCGCAAAGGCCATTCATCCCAACCCTATTCAGCTATAAAGGCACCATCAAAGCCCTCCCAACAGATAGCCATTAATAATAATAATAATAATAATAATAAATAATAATAATAATAATAATAATAGAATTATAGAATCCTAGTGTTAGACCACAAAGGCCATTCATCCCAACCCATTCTGCTATAAAGGCACCACCAAAGCCCTCCCAACAGATGGCCATAATAATAATAATAATAAAGAATAATAATAATAATAGAATAATAATAATAATAGAATCCTAGAATCCTAGCGTGATCATTCGTCCCAACCCAATTCTGCTATAAAGGCACCATTAAAGCCCTCCCGACAGATGGCCATAATAATAATAATAATAATAATAATAAATAATAGTAATAGTAATAGAATCATAGAATCATAGTGTTAGACCAAGGTCTAACCCCATTCTGCTATAAAGGCACCATTAAAGCCCTCCCAACAGATGGCCATAATAATAATAATAATAATAATAATAATAATAATAATAATAAAGAATAATAATAGAATAAATAATAATAATAATAGAATAATAATAATAACAATAATAATAATAGAATCATAGAATCCTAGTGTTAGACCACAAAGGCCATTCATTCCCAACCCCATTCTGCTATAAAGGCACCATCAAAGCCCTCCCGATAGATGGCTGTCCACCCTCTGCTTATTTTTATTATTACTATTATTAGCAATAATATTAATGTTATTAATAGAAGCATAGAATCCTACCGTTAAACACCCAAGGACTATCCACCCCAACCCCATTCTGCCAGGCAGGAAGACACAACCCAAGCCCTCCCGACAGATGGCCATCCAGGACGAATAGGGGCAGGGCCCATACCTGTGTGCTTCAAGGAAGTCCTCCCAGGACGCGGGAGGGAGAAGCTGAAGGAGCGCGCAGGAAGGCCAGCCGGACCGTCCAAACTCACGCTCTTGGTGCGCTTGCGGCACTCCACCGAGAGGAGGTCCTTGCACTGCTTGTGGCAGCTCACCCCACAGGCTGGAAGCAGAGAGAGAGAGAATGATCGGGTTGCTATTATTATTATTATTATTATTATTAGAATGTGCTGGGAATATTCTATTATTATGAGTCCAATCGGGGAGATAGAGCAGAATATAAATCAAGTATTATTATTATTATTATTATTATTATTATTATTATTATCTATGCTAGGGATGTTATATTATTATTATTATTATTATTATTATTATTATTATCTATGCTAGGGATGCTGTACTATTATTATTATTATTATTATTATTATTAACTCTGCTAGGGATGCTATATTATTATTATTATTATTATTATTATTATTATTATTATTATTATTAGACTGTGCTGGGGATGTTACTATTATTATGTGTCCAATTAGGGAGATAGAGCAGAATATAAATCAAGTATTATTATTATTATTATTATTATTATTATTATCTATGCTAGGGATGTTATATTATTATTATTATTATTATTATTATTATTATCTATGCTAGGGATGCTGTACTATTATTATTATTATTATTATTATTAACTCTGCTAGGGATGCTATATTATTATTATTATTATTATTATTAGACTGTGCTGGGGATGTTACTATTATTATGTGTCCAATTAGGGAGATAGAGCAGAATATAAATCAAGTATTATTATTATTATTATTATTATTATTATCTATGCTAGGGATGTTATATTATTATTATTATTATTATTATTATTTAATTGTACTGGGGATGCTGTTATTATTACTATATTATTATTTGACTGTGTGGGAGATATTATTATTATTATTATTAACTATGCAAGGGATGTTATATTATTATTATTATTATTATTATTATTTAACTGTGCTGGGGATGTTGTTATTATTACCATATTATTATTTGACTGTGGGAGATATTATTATTATTATTATTATTATTATTATTATCTATGCTAGGGATGTTATATTATTATTATTATTATTATTATTATTATTATTATTATTATTTAATTGTGCTGGGGATGCTATTATTATTACTATATTATTATTTGACTGTGTGGGAGATATTATTATTATTATTATTCTGTGCTGGGGCTGTAATTATCATTATTAGACTGTGTGGGGGATATTATTGTTATTGTTGTTATTATTATTATTATTATTATTATTAGACTGTGGCGTGGATATTCTATTATTATTATTATTATTATTATTATTATTATTAAACTGTGCTGAGGATGCTGCTATTATTACTATTATTATTATTTGACTGTGTGGGGGATATTATTGTTGTTGTTATTATTATTATTATTATTATTATTCTGTGCTGAGGACGTCATTGTTATTCTGTGCTGGGCATATTATTATTATTATTATTATTATTATTATTATTTGACTGTGTGGGGGATATTATTGTTGTTATTATTATTATTATTATTCTGTGATGAGGACGTCATTATTATTCTGTGATGGGGATATTATTATTATTATTATTATTATTAGACTATGCTGAAGATGCTATTATTATTATTATTAGTAGTAGTAGTAGTAGTAGTAGTAATAGTAATAGTAATAGTACTAGTAGTAGTATTTGATTGTGCTGGGGATATTTGGATCAAACTATCGTGTGTCTGCTTACCGTATATTCAAAGTTCTCTTGTTTACGTTCTTCCAAAACTTACCCCGACATTTGAGTCCCTGTTTGTAGAGTCCGAGGATCTGGAAGAAGGGAACGAGAAAAGAAGAGAAAAGAAGAGAAAAGAAGAGAACGAGAAAAGAAGAGAAAAGAAGGGAACGAGAAAAGAAGAGAAAAGAAGGGAATGAGAAAAGAAGAAAAAAGAAGAGATGAATGCATCCTATTACATTAATGCAGTTTGGCCTCTTAATAACTGCAATGTTCTCCTGCAAGTTCTCGTTTTTTGCAAAGCCCTTTTGCCAAAGGATTCAAACTACAACTCCCAACATTCCCTAGCACTGAGCCATGGAAGTGGGATCAAACTGCATTCATTCTACAGCGTAGATGAACCCAAATGGACCTTTTCCGAGATAATAATAATAATAATAATAGAATGCTAGTTGGAAGGGAACCCCAAAGGACATCTAGACACAAATAAAGCCCTCCCAACAGATGGCCATCCTGCCCCTGCTTAATAATAATAATAACAATAATAAGAATAATAATAATGCATTACAATAATAATAATAATAATAAAATGCTAGTTGGAAGGGAACCCCAAAGGACATTTAGACACAAATAAAGCCCTCCCAACAGATGGCCATCCTGTCCCTGCTTAATAATAATAATAATAATAATAATAAATTACAACAATAATAAGTTACAATAATAATAATAATAATAATAATAATAAATTAAAGAATAATAATAGAATGCTAGTTGGAAGGGAACCCCAAAGGACATCTAGACACAAATAAAGCCAACCCAATAGATGGCCATACTGCCCTCCTTAATAATAATAATAATAATAATAATAATAATAAATTACAACAACATTAATAATAACAGAATGCTAGTAGAAAAGGAACCCCAAAGGACATCTAGACACAAATAAAGCCAACCCAATAGATGGCCATACTGCCCCTGCTTAATAATAATAATAATTTACAATAATAATAATAAATTACAATAATAATAATAATAATAGTTGGAAGGGGGTCCAAAGGACATTCAAATAAAGCCCACCCAACAGATGGCCATCCTGTCCCTGCTTAATAATAATAATAATAATAATAATAACAATAATAATAGAATGCTAGTTGAAAGTGAACCCCAAAGGACATCTAGACACAAATAAAGCCCTCCCAACAGATGGCCATCCTGCCTTGCATAATAATAATAATAATAATAATAATAATAATAAATTACAATAATAATAATAATAATAATAATAATAATAATAGAATGCTAGTTGAAAGTGAACCCCAAAGGACATCTAGACACAAATAAAGCCAACCCAATAGATGGCCATCCTTCGACTGCTTAATAATAATAATAATAATAAATTACAACAACAACAACAACAACAATAGAATGCTAGTTGAAAGGGAACCCCAAAGGACATCTAGACACAAATAAAGCCAACCCAAATAAGGATATCCTGCTCCTGCTTAATAATAATAATATTAAATTACAATAATAATAATAAAAGGGAACCCCAAAGGACTTTTAGACATAAATAAAGCTCTCCCAACAAATGACCATCCTACTCCTGCTTAATAATAATAACAATAATAATAATAATAATAATAGACTGCAAGTTGGAAGGGAACCTCAAAGGACATTTAGACACAAATAAAGCCCTCCCAACAAATGACCATCCTGCTTAATAATAATAATAATAATAATAACAATAATAAATTACAATAATAATAATAATATGCTAATTGGAAGGGAACCCCAAAGGATATCCAGCCCAACCCCCTTCTATCAGAATCCTTTGGAAACTGTCAGCATTTTGCAGTCACTTGGCTAGGATGTTGTTGTTTATTTGGCTTTATCTGCATGAGGTTGTTTACCCGCACCTCTCGTTCCGGAACATACCATCACCAACAACAGAAAAACCCACTCAGTAAACACACAATAAAAAAACACACCCACATCTGTAATTCAGAGTGCAAACCTTTGCAAAAAAAATAAAATAAAACCCACACAATGCAAAGAAAAACAAGGCAGAGAGAATCTGTCTGCAGGGCTTACGAAACTGCAATGTGCAGGATTCCATGACATTGAAGTCATTAAGCAGCATCAAAACACATCCATTCTACAATGCAAGTTTCTAGTCCTCAAGGCAGATGGGACCAAAATGGATAAAAAACCAGAAAGTTTTGTGTACTAATCAGCGAGTTGTCATCATAATCTTTGCATTGGAAGTCTATGTATCCCTCCCCACTTGCTTCAACTATTTCAGCCTTACCAGTCCTTTGCAATGCCGACAAGCGACGGGGCGCAGGAACGTGGTTTCGTGGAAGCTGTGGATGAAGCCCATCTTGCCGTTGAGATCCGCGCTGGACTTCATGAAGTAGGAGATCATCTCTTCGCGACTGATGCACCCGTCCCTATAGTGCAAAGAACAAGAGGAAGATGAATTATTATTATTAGTAGTATTATTATTAGTAGTAGTAGTATTAGTATTATTATTAGTATTATTATTAGTATTATTATTATTATTATTGGATTTTTCGGGCTATATGGCCATGCTCTAGAATGCCTCTAGACCATGGCCATATAGCCCAAAAAACCTACAACAACCCTATTATTACTACTATTATTATTATTATTATTATTAGAATCATAGATATTGATTACATGGTTGGATTATCAAATGTCTAGATGTCATCCGGGTTTGTGAAAATATTAGAAAGTTCACAAACTCATAGAAGCCTAGAGTTGGAAGAGACCTCGTGGGCCATCCAGTCCAACCCCATTTTGCCAAGAAGCAGGAAAATTGCATTCAAAGCACCCCTGACAGATGGCCATTCAACCTCTTTCCAAAGAAGGAGCCTCCACCACACTCCGGGGCAGAGAGTTCCACTGCTATTATTAGTAAAGGTAAAGGTTTTCCCCTGACATTAAGTCCTGTTGTGTCTTACTCTAGGACTCTGGTGCTCATCTCCATTTCTAAGGCGAAGAGCTGGCGTTGTCCGTAGACACCTTCCATGTTGTGGCCAGCACAACATGGAACGCCGTTACCTTCATGGAACACCGTTACCTTCCCGCAGAAGCGGTACCTATTGATTTACTCACATTTGCATGTTTTCGAACTGCTAGGTTGGCAGAAGCTGGGGCTAACAACAGAAGCTCACCCTACTCCCCAGATTCGAACCTGCAACCTTTCAATCAGCAAGTTCAGCATCTCAGTGGTTTAACCCACTGCACCACCGGGAGCTCCAATGCTATTTATTATTATTATTATTATTAGTAGTAGTAGTAGTAGTAGTATTAGAAACACAACAAGATGAGTCCACAGCAGACACTCTCCTGGCTGTTGTATTGGATCACATGTCGGACACTTCCCAAGTGTCTAGAACTGTGTAATGTATCGGCAAATAATGTGTGCAGATCCCAATAAGGTGGCTTTTTGCAGATGGCAGATGGTAATCTTGTCAGTGCCGATTGTGTTTAAGTGCAGGCCAAGGTCTTGAGGCACTGCACCCAGTGTGCCGATCACCACTGGGACCACCTTTACTGGTTTGTACCAGTAGCTTTCATTGTCCATAGCTTTCATTGTTCCATAGCTTTCATTGTCAACAAGCAACTCAGTTTTCCATTGTTTCATTGCATTTTTGGTGAACTTTCTAATATTTTCACTAATCCAGATGACATCTAGACATTTGATAATCCAACCATGTAATCAATCCAAGTAGTAAAGAGGTTTGTTTTGTGGCTTTTGCAATTCTCCAGTATCATTTCGTCAATCAGAAGCTGATCTTTCGTGCCTCTACTTCTTTTATTGCCTATTATTATTATTATTATTATTATTATTATTAGAAACACATCAAGATAAGTCCACAGCAGACACTCTGCTGGCTGTTGTATTGGATCACACGTCAGACCCTTCCCAAGTGTCTAGGACTGTGTGATGTATAGGCGAATAGTGCATGCAGATCCCAGTAAGGTGGCCTTTTGCAGCTGGCAGATGGTAATTTTGTCAGTGCTAATTGTGTTTAAGTGCAGGCCAAGGTCTTTAGGCACTACACCCAGTGTGCCGATCACCACTGGGACCACCTTTACTGGTTTGTACCAGTAGCTTTCATTGTCCATAGCTTTCATTGTTCCATAGCTTTCATTGTCAACAAGCAACTCAGTTTTCCATTGTTTCGTTGCATTTTCGGTGAACTTTCTAATATTTTCACAAACCCGGATGACATCTAGACATTTGATAATCCAACCATGTAATCAATCCAAGTTGTATAGAGGTTTGTTCTGCGGCTTTTGCAATTCTCCAGTATCATTTCGTCAATCAGAAGCTGATCTTTCGTGCCTCTACTTCTTCTTTTATTGCCTATTATTATTATTATTATTATTATTATTATTATTATCATTATTTGAAACACAACAAGAAGAGTCCACAGCAAACAAGATCACTCTGCTGGCTGTTGTATTGGATCACACGTCGGACCCTTCCTAAGTGTCTAGGACTGTGTGATGTATTGGTGAATAATGCATGCAGCAGATCCCAGTAAGGTGGCCATTTGCAGCAGTCAGACGGTAATTTTGCCAGCGCCGATTGTGTTTAAGTGCAGGCCAAGGTCTTGAGGCACTGCACCCAGTGTGCCGATCACCACTGGGACCACCTTGACTGATTTGTGCCAGCTAACAGTTCCATAGCTTTCATTGCCCACAAACAACTCAGTTTTCCATTGTTTCATTGCATTTTCGGTGAACTTTCTAATATTTTCACAAACCCGGATGACATCTAGACATTTCATAATCCAACCAGGTAATCAATCCAAGTTGTATAGAGGTTTGTTTTGAGGCTTTTGCAATTCTCCAGTATCATTTCGTCAATCAGAAGCTGATCTTTCGTGCCCCTACTTCTTCTTTTATTGCCTATTATTATTATTATTATTATTATTATTATTATTATTATTATTATTAGAAACACAACAAGATGAGTCCACAGCAGACAAGATCACTCTGCTGGCTGTTGTATTGGATCACACGTCGGACCCTTCCCAAGTGTCTAGGACTGTGTCATGTATCGGCGAATAATGCGTGCAGATCCCAATAAGGTGGCTTTTTGCAGCTGGCAGATGGTAATTTTGTCTGCACCTATTGTGTTTAAGTCCAGGCCAAGGTCTTTGGCACTGCACCCAGTGTGCCGATCACCACTGGGACCACCTTGACTGATTTGTGCCAGCTAACAGTTCCATAGCTTTCATTGCCCACAAACAACTCAGTTTTCCATTGTTTCATTGCATTTTCAGTGAAATTTCTAATATTTTCACTAATCCGGATGACATCTAGACATTTGATAATTCAACCAGGTAATCAATCCAAGTTGTATAGAGGTTTGTTTTGTGGCTTTTGCAATTCTCCAGTATTATTTTATCAATCAGAAGCTGATCTTTCATGCCTCTACTTCTTCTTTTATTGCCTATTATTATTATTATTATTATTATTATTATTATTATTACTATTATTATTATTATGTGAAACATAACAAGATGAGTCCACAGCAAACAAGATCACTCTGCTTGCTGTTGTATTGGATCACACGTCGGACACTTCCCAAGTGTCTAGGACTGTGTGATGTATTGGTGAATAATGCATGCAGATCCCAGTAAGGTGGCCATTTGCAGCAGGCAGACGGTAATTTTGTCAGCGCCGATTGTGTTTAAGTCCAGGCCAAGGTCTTTGGCACTGCACCCAGTGTGCCGATCACCACTTGGACCACCTTTATTGGTTTGTGCCAGTTCCATAGCTTTCATTGCCCACAACCAACTCAATTTTCCATTGTTTCATTGCATTTTCGGCGAACTTTCTAATATTTTAACAAACCCGGATGACGTCTAGACATTTGATGATCCAACCATGTAATCAATCCAAGTTGTATAGAGGTTTGTTCTGCGGCTTTTGCAATTCTCCAGTATTATTTTGTCAATCAGAAGCTGATCTTTCGTGCCTCTACTTCTTCTTTTATTGCCTTCAAACTACAAGAGAGGAGATTCCATCAGAACATTAGGAAGAACTTCCTGACTGTGAGAGCCGTTCAGCAGTGGAACTCTCTGCCCCGGAGTGTGGTGGAGGCTCCTTCTTTGGAAGCTTTTAAGCAGAGGCTGGATGGCCATCTGTCAGGGGTGATTTGAATGCAATATTCCTGCTTCTTGGCAGAATGGGGTTGGACTGGGTGCCCATGAGGTCTCTTCCAACTCTTTGATTCTATGATTCTATGATTCTATTATTATTATTATTATTATTATTATTATTATTATTATTATTATTCACACATATAAAGTCTGTGTGGCATTCCAAAAAAAGGAGAAAAGTTTACTATGAGAAAAGTTTAGGTGATAGTTTACTATGATACATTATCATTAACATACTCTCACCCTACACAATATTACTTCACTAACCAATGAAATTAATTGTTTTAGATTGATATGGCAATAATTAAAATGAGATAAAAGACATTTAATAAATAAACTGGCAAAAATAATTAAAACAAACTCTTAATGTAATGATCTGGAAGAGAAGACAGAAAGAACATGGGACAGGATAAAAAGACAATGACTCCCAGGTTTCTCTCTTTCGCCCTCCATTCGTGCCTCTTCACATTCTGCAGCACTGCTGGTCACAGCTGACCTCCAGCTGGAGCGCTCAAGAGCCAAAGCTTCTCAGTTCTCAGTGTCTATTCCAAAGTTTGGCTTTGAGTCCATCTTTCAATCTCTTTTCCTCTCCTCCAACCTTCTATTTTCCGTTCTTAAGTTCGGAGTAGAGCAACTGCTTTGGGAGATGGTGGTTGGGAATCCGGACAACGTGGCCGGTCCAGCGGAGTTGATGGCGGAGGACCATCACTTCAATGCTGGTGGTCTTTGCTTCTTCCAGCACACTGATGTTTGTCTACCTATCTTCCCAAAAGATTTGCAGGATTTTCCGGAAGCAGTGCTGATGGAATCGTTCCAGGAGTTGCATGTAACATCTGTAGACAGTCCACGTTTCGCAAACGTATAGCAGGGTTGGGAGGACAATAGCTTTATAAACAAGCACCTTGGTCTCCCTACGGATGTCCTGGTCCTCAAACACTCTGTGGCTTATTTAGAAAAATGCTGCACTCGCAGAGCTCAGGAGGTGTTGTATTTCTGTCTCAGTGTTGACATCTGTAGACTGTCCATGTCTTGCA
Organism: Anolis sagrei; assembly: GCF_037176765.1. Lineage (NCBI taxonomy): Eukaryota > Metazoa > Chordata > Lepidosauria > Squamata > Anolidae > Anolis > Anolis sagrei. The sequence goes on from NC_090032.1 coordinate 19,415,934, forward strand.
GGCGTATAGCAGGGTTGGGAGAACAATAGCTTTATAAACAAGCACCTTAGTATCCCTATGGATGTCCTGGTCCTTAAACACTCTCTGCTTCATTCGGAAGAATGCTGCACTTGCAGAGCTCAGGTGGTATTGTATTCAATTCTCTGTGTTGACATCTGTAGACAGTCCATGTTTCGCAGGCGTACAGCAGTGTTGGGAGGACAATAGCTTTATAAACAAGCACCTTGGTATCCCTACGGATGTCGTAGTCCTCAAACACTTTCTGCTTCATTCGGAAAAATGCTGCACTCGCAGAGCTCAGGCGGTGTTGAATTTCAGTGTCAATATTGACGTCTGTAGACAGTCCTCGTCTCGCAGACGTAGAGCAGGGTTGGGATGACAATATCTTTATAAACAAGCACCTTGGTATCCCTACGGATGTCCCGGTCCTCAAACACTCTGTGCCTCATTTTAAAAAATGCTGCACTTGCAGAGCTGAGGAGGTGTTGTGTTTCAGTCTCAATGTTGACGTCTGTAGACAGTCCACGTCTTGCAGGCGTACAGCAGGGTTGGGAGGACAATAGCTTTATAAACAAGCACCTTGGTCTCCCTACGGATGTCCCGGTCCTCAAACATTCTGTGTTTCATTTGAAGGAATGCTGCACTTGCAGAGCTCAAGTCAATGTTGACATCTGTAGACAGTCCATGTTTCGCAGGCGTACAGCAGGGTTGGGAGGACAATAGCTTTATAGTGTCAATGTTGACGTCTGTAGTCAGTCCACGTTTCGCAGGCGTACAGCAGGGTTGGGAGGACAATAGCTTTACAGTGTCAACGTTGATGTCTGTAGTCAGTCCACGTCTTGCAGGCGTATAGCAGGGTTGGGAGGACAATAGCTTTACAGTGTCAACGTTGATGTCTGTAGACAGTCCACGTCTCGCAGGCGTACAGCAGGGTTGGGAGGACAATAGCTTTACAGTGTCAACGTTGATGTCTGTAGTCAGTCCACGTCTTGCAGGCGTACAGCAGGGTTGGGAGGACAATAGCTTTACAGTGTCAACGTTGATGTCTGTAGACAGTCCACGTCTCGCAGGCGTACAGCAGGGTTGGGAGGACAATAGCTTTACAGTGTCAATGTTGACGTCTGTAGACAGTCCACGTCTCGCAGGTGTATAGCAGGGTTGGGAGGACAATAGCTTTATAAACAAGCAGCTTGGTCCTCAAACACTCTCTGCTTCATTTGGAAAAAAGCTGCACTCGCAGAGCTCAGGCGGTGTTGTATTTCGGTGTCGATATTGACTTTGGTGGAGAGGTGGCTGCCAAGGGAGCGGAAATGATCAACGTTTTCTAATGTTGATCATCTGTCAGGAGGGATTTGGTTGTGGTAGAAAGGGATTGGGGATGGACGATCTTGGCTGGATGAGCATCCTAATGGGAGGACTTTGTTGACGTCTTCCAACCTGGCAAAATGGGGTTGGACTAGATGACCTTTAGGGTTCCCTCCCAACTCGAGGATTCTATGGTTCAACCACAAGTAAACGGAAAAGAGCAAACGGTGCAAGGGATGGGAGTTCCTACAACAGCGAAGTTCAGAAGAGGAAAACCCAAAACGTTGGAGCCTTTGCCTTGGACGCAGCTGCAAACCGAAGCACGAGCGGCCCCAAATAAGGCCCGTTTCTCAGGCCGTCCGATGCCCCAGAAGAACTATTGGCACGGCTTCCCGTCCTTTTAAAAGAACACACAGTCCACTCCCACATTCTCTTCCCTCCAAAACAATCCCACTGCATCTCACACTTCCATCATTCCTTGAGTCCCCGAACGAGAAAGGGGTCCCCCAGAGGTCATCTAGCCTATCATTCCATAACAGCTTATGCCAGACATCACAAACTTTACAGGATCGAGTCCAACCAACCCGCTTGTTAGGAAGATTGACACGAAGTCCCACAACTTTCCGTGAAATTCAGCCTCTGAGGTCACGGCGAGTTGCGGAGAAATGGAGACAGCTGCAATTACTCTGAAATGTGGGAGCATTTGTGGGGTCAAATCAGGCCGCCGTCTGTCCCAATTTGGCTGGACATCCCTTTAGACATATTAAAAGAGAAGCTTCCTATCCCTTGGAGAAAGGGAATTCATTACAAGGAGGAAACACTGAGCCCTATTATTATTATTATTATTATTATTATTATTATTATTTTGCAGACACTAAAACACAGTATGTCACAGCAAATGGGATCTATATGCTGGATTTCATATTATTATTATTATTATTATTATTATTATTATTATTCTACTACTAGATGACCCTTGGGGGTCCTTTTGAACTCTAGGAGTCCATTACTATTATTATTATTATTATTATTATTATTATTATTATACTAGATGACCCTTGGGGGTCCCTTTGAACTCTAGGAGTCTATTATTATTATTATTATTATTATTATTATTATTATTATACTAGATGACCCTTGGGGGTCCTTTTGAACTCTAGGAGTCCATTACTATTATTATTATTATTATTATTATTATTATTATTATACTAGATGACCCTTGGGGGTCCCTTTGAACTCTAGGAGTCTATTATTATTATTATTATTGACACAAAAGCACAGTATGTCACCGCAAACGAGATCTATATGCTGGATTTCATATTATTATTATTATTATTATTATTATTATTATTCTAGATGACCCTTAGGGTCCCTTTGAACTCTAGGAGTCTATTATTATTATTATTATTATTATTATTATTATTGACACTAAAACACAGTATGTCACAGCAAACGAGATCTATATGCTGGATTTCATATTATTATTATTATTATTATTATTATTATTATTATACTAGATGACCCTTGGGGGTCCCTTTGAAATCTAGGAGTCTATTATTATTATTATTATTATTGACACAAAAACACAGTATGTCACAGCAAACGAGATCTATATGCTGGATTTCATATTATTCTTATTATTATTATTATTATTATTATTATAGATGGCCCTTGGGGGTCTCTTTGAACTCTAGGAGTCTATTATTATTATTATTATTATTATTATTGACACAAAAGCACAGTATGTCAAAGTAAATGAGATCTATATGCTGGATTTCATATTATTATTATTATTATTATTGTTATTATTATTATTATTCTAGATGACCCTTAGGGTCCTTTTGAACTCTAGGAGTCTATTATTATTATTATTATTATTATTATTATTATTATTGTTGACACAAAAGCACAGTATGTCACAGCAAACGAGATCTATATGCTGAATTTCATATTATTATTATTATTATTATTATTATTATTATTATTATTATACTAGATGACCCCTGGGGGTCCCTTTGAAATCTAGGAGTCTATTATTATTATTATTATTATTATTGACACAAAAGCACAGTATGTCACAGCAAACGAGATCTATATGCTGGATTCCGTATCACAAAATCACAAGTCGAACACTTCCCAAGTGTCTAGGACTGTGTGATGTATTATTATTATTATTATTATTATTATTATTATTATTATTTTATTGACACCAAAACACAGTATGTCACAGTAACCAAGATCTATATGTTGGATTTCATATTATTATTATTATTATTATTATTATTATTATTATTATTATTATATTACTATTATTATTAATATTAATATAACAATATTGAGTCTCCTTTGGGAGAGATAAAGCAGAGAGAGAGAGTGTAAGTGTGTGTGTGTTTTTGTACATACACACACACACACACACTAGCCGTCCCCTGCCACGCGTTGCTGTGGCCCAGTCTGTGTATATGTGTTTTGTGTGTGCATGTATGTGTATGTATATATTTGTGTATATATGTGTGTTTGCTTATGTATATATGTGGGTGTATATATCTGTGTGTATATATATTTGTGTATTTGTGTGTTTATATGTGTACATGCATATTGTGTATATGTGTGTGCTGGTCTATATGCATATCTGTGTGTATATGTGTATGTGGATATATATGTGTGCATATATATTTGTGTATTTGTGTGTTTATATCTGTACATGCATATTGTGTATATGTGTGTGCTGGTCTATATGCATATCTGTGTGTATATGTATATGTGGATATATATGTGTGTGTGTATATATTTGTGTATTTGTGTGTTTATATGTGTACATGCATATTGTGTATATGTGTGTGCTGGTCTATATGCATATCTGTGTGTATATGTGTATGTGGATATATATGTGTGCATATATATTTGTGTATTTGTGTGTTTATATCTGTACATGCATATTGTGTATATGTGTGTGCTGGTCTATATGCATATCTGTGTGTATATGTGTATGTGGATATATATATGTGTGTGTGTGCATGTGCATATATATATATATATATATATATATATATATATATATATAGGTACATGCGCATGTATTTGTGCAAGTGTATGTGTATATATGTGTGTTTGTATATGTATGTGTGTATATGTGTATGTTTGTGCATATATATATATATATATATGTGTGTGTGTGTGTGTGTGTATGAATGTATGCATGTGCATATTTATATGAGTGTATGTGTATATGTATATATGGTGTATTTTTTGAGTTTTTAAGTCTGCTCCGCTGGGGTTTTGTGTGTGTGTGTGTGTGCGTATGTGTGTGTTTATGGGTGATGGACACTTATTGGATTGTTAGGTGTACTGTGTCCAAATTTCATGTCAACTCGTCCAGTAATTAATCCCACAAATGAACATTACACACACACACACACACACACACACATATATATATGTTAAAATATAATATAATTATAATAATAATATACTATAATATTATTATTAATATCTTAGTTTTGGGAGAGATAAAGCAAAGTATAAATAAATACTATACACACACACACACATACACACACACACATATATATATAGTTTAAATATTATAATTATAATAATAATATACTATAATATTATTATTAATATAATATTGAATCTCTTTTGGGAGAGATAAAGCAAAGTATAAATAAATATTACACACATATATAAATAATAATATTATAATAATATTATTATATAATAAATATATTATCATTTATATAATAATATAATAATAACGAGTCTCCTTCAGGAGAGATAAAGCAAAGAATGAATGAATAAATTATAGATAGATAGATAGATAGATAGATAGTTGTTTCCATGCAATGTTTGATGTTTGGTCTTATGTCTGTTATAACAGGCTGTGTTTTCTATTTAATTTTAGTGGTTAAGTCATATCTCGTGTTTATACATTGGGTTGTTTAAAATGTTGTTTAATAATAATATAAATAGTATTATTAAATATTAGGAGTATAAATCATCACCTTCTCCTGAGAAAAAAATTATAATATGCTGACGATCTATGCTGACGATCGTGCCATCTATGCTGACGATCGTGCCATCACCACTCAAGGAAATCTGCTACAAAACAGGAGCTTTTTTGTTGATTCCCAGGGTCAGAGAAGCAGCTGATGACACTATAAATCATCGCCTTCTCCTGAGAAAAAATTATATCACAAAGGACTACCACCTCACCCATGTCATAGGACATCTGCTACAAAACAGAGAGTTTCATCTACGCTGACGATCGTGCCATCACCACTCAAGGAAATCTGCTACAAAACAGGAGCTTTTTTGTTGAGTCCCAGGGTCAGAGAAGCAGATGGCGAAGACAAAGAATGGAGTGTGCTTGCTCCAACAATGTCTAATATTTACACAAATGACTAGGAGCTCCCAGTGGCACGATGGGTTAAACTGAAGACCGACAGGTCACAGGTTCGAATCTAGGGAGAGCGCGGATGAGCTCCCTCTGTCAGCTCCAGCTCCCCATGTGAGGACATGAGAGAAGCCTCCCACAAGGATGGTAAAACATCAAAAAATAAGATCTGTGCGTCCCCTGAGCAACGTCCTTGCAGACAGCCAATTCTCTCACACCAGAAGGGACTTGCAGTTTCTCACGTCACTCCTGACACAATACATACATATACACACAACAGACCCTCCCCACCAAATATGTAACTCACTGGTTCTCATCCAGGTCTCCGAATTTACAGAGGTACGGGAAGTTATTCCGGATGATCTGGAACTCTTCCTGAGAAATGTGTCCGTCTCCGTCCACATCGAAGTTCCGGAAAACCGACTGAAAAAGACACGACAGGGGATGCGGATCGTATCATCATATCATCTACATATATCACGACGGTATAATTACATTACAGTTGCAACTTATTGCATTCCTATTCCTTACAGCTGGGGCTGTTGGGAGATTATTACTATTATCTATAACAACAACAACAACAACAATAATAATAATATGAGGAGAGTCTACTGAACAAGCCAGTTCCTGCCGCATACCAGCACTGCCATCTCTTGAGGAGTTACGAAGGTGGAGGCATTACTTTTCATTCAACCCTCGTCGTAATAGTAATAATAATAATACCTCCACCATCTTCTCGATGTGTTTGCGCACTACTGCTTGGTCGGGCTTGGGTTTGGGGGCCGAGGCCCAGGCTTCCATCATCACCGGCTGCGGAGGAGGAGTGGACGAAGTGGGGCTGGAAGGCTGGAAGAAGAGAAGGGAATTAGTATTTTCCGTATATACACACACAGCTATAGAATACACTGCCCACCACATAAGGAATGCTTTCATTCAGGGACAATTTCATCCTAGATTGTATGTGTTTCCTCCACCACAGACATCTCAGTGTAAACATGTCCAAGAACCCTGCCTATGTCCTCTACCAACACCACACTGCCCACCACCCAAGGAATGCTTTTATTCGGGGACAGTTCCATCCTAGATTGTATGTGTTTCCTCCACCACAGACATCCCAGTGTAAACATGTCCAAGAGCCCTGCCAATGTCTTTGACACACACCACAATGCCCACCACTCAAGTCAAGGCTTTCATACGGGGACAATTCCATCCTAGGTTGTATGTGTTTCCTCCAGCACAGACATCCCAGTGTAAACATGTCCAAGAGCCATGCCAATGTCCTCCACCAACGACACACTGCCCATCACCCAAGAAATGCTTTCATTCGGGGACAATTTCATCCTAGATTGTGTGTGTTTCCTCCACCACAGACATCCCAGTGTAAAAATGTCCAAGAGCCCTGTCAATGTCCTCCACCAACACCACATTGCCCACCACCCAAGGGAAGGCTTTCCTTCGGGAACAGTTCCATCCTAGATTGTATGTGTTTCCTTCACCATAGACATCCCAGTGTAAGCATGTCCAAGAGCCCTGCCAATGTCCTCCACCAACAACACACTGCCCACCACATAAGGAATGCTTTCATTCCGGGACAATTCCATCCTAGATTGTATGTGTTTCCTCCACCACAGACATCCCAGTGTAAACATGTCCAAGAGCCCTGCCAATGTCCTCCGCCAGCACCAGACAGCCTATCACCCAAGTCAAGGCTTTCATACGTGGACAATTCCATCCTTGATTGGATGTGTTTCCTCCACTACAGACATCACAGTGTAAATATCTCCAAGAGCACTGCCAATGTCCTCCACCAACAACACACTGCCCACCACATAAGGAATGCTTTCATTCCGGGACAATTTCATCCTAGATTGTATGTGTTTCCGCCACCACAGACGTGGTAGGGCTCTTGGACATGCTTACACTGGGATGTCTGTGGTGGAGGAAACACACACAATCTAGGATGGAATTGTCCCCGTATGAAAGCCTTGACTTGGGTGGTGGGCAGTGTGGTGTTGGTGGAGGACATTGGCAGGGCTCTTAGACATGTTTACCCTGAGGGATCTTAGACATATTTACACTGGGATGTCTGTGGTGGAGGAAACACATCCAATCTAGGATGGAATTGTCCCCGTATGAAAGCCTTGACTTGGGTGGTGGGCATTGTGGTGTTGGTGGAGGAAAGTGGCAGGGCTCTTGGACATGTTTACACTGGGATGTCTGTGGTGGAGGAAACACATGCAATCTAGCATGGAATTGTCCCCGTATGAAAGCCTTGACTTAAGTGGTGGGCATTGTGGTGTGTGTGGAAGACATTGGCAGGGCTCTTGGACATGTTTACACTGGGATGTCTGTGGTGGAGGAAACACATATAATATAGGATGAAATTGTCCCTGAATGAAAGACTTCCCTTGGGTGGTGGGCATTGTGGTGTGTGTGGAAGACATTGGCAGGACTCTTCGACATGTTTACACTGGGATGTCTGTGGTGGAGGAAACATATGTAATATAGGATGGAATTGTCCCCGTATGAAAGCCTTGACTTGGATGGTGGACAGTGTGGTGTTTGCGGAGGACACTGGCAGGGCTCTTGGACATGTTTACACTGGGATGTCTGTGGTGGAGGAAACGGATCCAATCTAGGATGGAATTTTCCCCGAATGAAAGCCTTGACTTGGGTTGTGGGCAGAGTGGTGTTGGTGGGGGACATTGGCAGGGCTCTTGGACATGTTTACACTGGGATGTCTGTGGTGGAGGAAACACATACAATCTAGGATGGAATTGTCCCTGAATGAAAGCATTCCTTGGGTGGTGGGCAGTGTGGTGTCTGTGGAGGACATTGGCAGGGCTCTTGGACATGTTTACACTGGGATGTCTGTGGTGGAGGAAACACATATAATATAGGATGAAATTGTCCCTGAATGAAAGCCTTGACTTGGGTTGTGGGCAGTGTTGTGTTTGTGGAGGACATTGGCAGGGCTCTTGGACATGTTTACACTGGGATGTCTGTGGTGGAGGAAACACATATAATATAGGATGAAATTGTCCCCGAATGAAAGTATTCCTTGGGTGACAGGCAGTGTGGTGTCTGTGGAGGACACTGGCAGGGCTCTTGGACATGTTCGTGGCCCGTGTCATTGGAGGGAGGGCCTTTGGTGTCTCCTGAATAGTGGGAGCTAGAGCTATCTCTGGGAGCTCGTCTGTGTTACTAGACACCCCAGCCATACACACATACGTATTTCCACTTTTATAATGTACGTAGATAATGATGATTGTTTCATCGCATTTTCAGTGAACTTTCTAATATTTTCACGAACTCCGATGACATCTAGACACTTGATAATCCAACAATGTGGCAGTAAGTCAAATGCTACAACATTATTATTATTATTATTATTATTATTATTATTATTACTATTATATCTTCTCTTAAAGAAGACTCAAAGCAACTACTACATTGTTGTTGTTGTTGTTGTTGTTGTGGTTGTGGTTGTTACCGTGGATTTGTTCCGAGGCTCTCGTTGGAGGGAGAGCTGGTAGATCTCTTCTTCCGTCTGGTACTGATCCAAGGAGACCTGCCATCGAAAAAGAGACATCCAAGTCAAGCGTTTTGAAAACGACTCCAAAGCCCATCGTTCCCTCTCGGAAGCACCAAGAGGCCTATTGTTTAGCCGTACACATTCCCCACTCCCACTCTTTCTCCCTTTGACTTTCCATCCCACACGCCAAGCCATCTTTGCCCATTTTCCCAACGTTGGAATGTGTTTGTCCGCATTCCGCGACACCCTCATATGCGTTGAATGGGACCTTGAACTATTCTTGCATTCAATCTCTCTTCTGGGCGTTTCAATATGTCTATTGCCTTTTTACCATTGATATGCTCAAAAGACTAATCAATCAATAAATCTATCTATCTATAAATCTCACCCTCATATACATTGAAAGGGACCTTGAACTATTCTTGCATTTAATCTCTCTTCTGGGTGTTTCAATATTTCTATTGTCTTTTTACCATTGATATGCTCAAAAGACTAATCAATCAATTAATCTATCTATCTATAAATCTCACCCTCGTATACATTGAAAGGGACCTTGAACTATTCTTGCATTTAATCTCTCTTCTGGGTGTTTCAATATGTCTATTGCCTTTTTACCATTGATATGCTCAAAAGACTAATCAATCCATTAATCTATCTATCTATAAATCTCACCCTCGTATACATTGAAAGGGACCTTGAACTATTCTTGCATTTAATCTCTCTTCTGGGTGTTTCAATATGTCTATTGCCTTTTTACCATTGATATGCTCAAAAGACTAATCAATCAATTAATCTATCTATCTATAAATCTCACCCTCGTATACATTGAAAGGGACCTTGAACTATTCTTGCATTTAATCTCTCTTCTGGGTGTTTCAATATGTCTATTGCCTTTTTACCATTGATATGCTCAAAAGACTAATCAATCAATTAATCTATCTATCTATAAATCTCACCCTCGTATACATTGAAAGGGACCTTGAACTATTCTTGCATTTAATCTCTCTTCTGGGTGTTTCAATATGTCTATTGCCTTTTTACCATTGATATGCTCAAAAGACTAATCAATCAATTAATCTATCTATCTATAAATCTCACCCTCGTATACATTGAAAGGGACCTTGAACTATTCTTGCATTTAATCTCTCTTCTGGGTGTTTCAATATGTCTATTGCCTTTTTACCATTGATATGCTCAAAAGACTAATCAATCAATTAATCTATCTATCTATAAATCTCACCCTCGTATACATTGAAAGGGACCTTGAACTATTCTTGCATTTAATCTCTCTTCTGGGTGTTTCAATATGTCTATTGCCTTTTTACCATTGATATGCTCAAAAGACTAATCAATCAATTAATCTATCTATCTATAAATCTCACCCTCGTATACATTGAAAGGGACCTTGAACTATTCTTGCATTTAATCTCTCTTCTGGGTGTTTCAATATGTCTATTGCCTTTTTACCATTGATATGCTCAAAAGACTAATCAATCAATTAATCTATCTATCTATAAATCTCACCCTCGTATACATTGAAAGGGACCTTGAACTATTCTTGCATTTAATCTCTCTTCTGGGTGTTTCAATATGTCTATTGCCTTTTTACCATTGATATGCTCAAAAGACTAATCAATCAATAAATCTATCTATCTATAAATCTCACCCTCGTATACATTGAAAGGGACCTTGAACTATTCTTGCATTTAATCTCTCTTCTGGGTGTTTCAATATTTCTATTGTCTTTTTACCATTGATACGCTCAAAAGACTAATCAATCAATTAATCTATCCAAAAAAATACATTTTAATAGGTATCTTTTATAGAAATGTGCATATTTATAGATTTTTTTTGCAATGTTTATGTGCTTTAATTATGTTTTAACCTACCTTTTGCCACGAGGAGAGGCTCGTAAAAAAATAATAATAATACTATTATTTGTATTATTATTATTATTATTATTACTATTATATGCATTATTATTATTGTTATTATTTGTATTAGAATTATTTGTATTATTGTTACTATTACTTTATAGGTATTATTACTATCATTATATGTATTATTGCGATTATTATATTTGTATTATTATTACTATTATTCCTGATATTATTTGTATTATCATTACTATTATTGTATTTGTATCACTACTATCTTTATATGTATTATATGTATTACTGCGATTATTATATTTGTATTATTATTAATATTACTGATATTATTTCTATTATTATTACTATTATTATATTTGTACTACTACTATCTTTATATGTATTATTGCAATTATTCTATTTGTATTATTATTACTATTATTACTGTTATTATTTGTAATATCATTACTATTATTATATTTGTACTACTACTATCTTTATATGTATTATTGCAATTATTCTATTTGTATTATTATTACTATTATTACTGTTATTATTTGTAATATCATTACTATTATTATTTTTGTATTACTATCTTTATATGTATTATATGTATTATTGCGATTATTATATTTGTATTATTATTACTATTATTACTGATACTATGTGTATTATCATTACTATTATATTTGCATTACTATTATATTATTACTCTTTTACTATTATTACTATTATTAGATGTATTGTTGCTATTATATTTGTATTATTATTACTATTTTTATTTGTATTAGAATTATTGGTATTATTATCACTATTATAATATGAATTATTATTATTATTATTTGTATTATCATAATTTCTATTAAAATTATTTGATTCATTGTCATTGTCATTATTATTATTATTATTATATTGGTATTATTATTAATATTGTTGTATGTGTTATTACTATTGGTATTATTATTACTATTATATGTATTATTGCTATTATTATATTTGTATTACTAATATATTATTACTATTTTACTATTATTATTATATGTATTATTGCTATTATTACATTTATATTATTACTATTATTACTGTTATTATTTGTATTATTATTACTATTATTATATTTGTATTACTATTATATTATTACTATTTTACTAATATTATTACTCTTACCATATGTATTATTGCTATTATTATATCTGTATTATTATTACTATGTTATTACTATTTTACAATTATTACTATTATTATTACTACGATTACTATTAGCATCCACATACAATTGAAAACATACAAATAGGCAAACATTAAAACAGATTTAATTATAGACAACCTATTCCCTTTCTACTCTTCAGGAAGACACAATCCAATCACTCCCAATAGATGACCATCCAGAGTCTGCATCAAAACTTCTAGAGAAGGTTGGAAGAGACCATAAGGGGCCATCCACTCTAACACCCCTACTATGCAGGAAGACACCATCAAAACTCTCCCAACAGATGGTCATCCAGAGTCGGTATCAAAACTTCTAGAGAAGGTTGGAAGAGACCATAAGGGGCCATCCATTCTAACACCCCTACTATGCAGGAAGACACCATCAAGACTCTCCCAACAGATGGTCATCCAGAGTCGGTATCAAAACTTCTAGAGAAGGTTGGAAGAGACCATAAGGAGCCATCCATTCTAACACCCCTACTATGAAGGAAGACACCATCAAGACTCTCCCAACAGATGGTCATCCAGAGTCGGTATCAAAACTTCTAGAGAAGGTTGGAAGAGACCATAAGGAGCCATCCATTCTAACACCCCTACTATGCAGGAGGACACCATCAAAACTCTCCCAACAGATGGTCATCCAGAGTCTGCATCAAAACTTCTAGAGAAGGTTGGAAGAGACCATAAGGAGCCATCCATTCTAACACCCCTACTATGCAGGAGGACACCATCAAAACTCTCCCAACAGATGGTCATCCAGAGTCGTCATCAAAACTTCTAGAGAAGGTTGGAAGAGACCATAAGGGGCCATCCACTCTAACACCCCTACTATGCAGGAAGACACCATCAAAACTCTCCCAACAGATGGTCATCCAGAGTCGGTATCAAAACTTCTAGAGAAGCTTGGAAGAGACCATAAGGGGCCATCCATTCTAACACCCCTACTATGCAGGAAGACACCATCAAGACTCTCCCAACAGATGGTCATCCAGAGTCAGTATCAAAACTTCTAGAGAAGGTTGGAAGAGACCATAAAGGGCCATCCACTCTAACACCCCTACTATGCAGGAAGATACCATCAAAACTCTCCCAACAGATGGTCATCCAGAGTTGGCATCAAAACTTCTAGAGAAGGTTGGAAGAGACCATAAGGAGACATCTATTCTAACACCCCTACTATGCAGGAGGACACCATCAAAACTCTCCCAACAGATGGTTATCCACAGTCGGCATCAAAACTTCTAGAGAAGCTTGGAAGAGACCATAAGGAGCCATCCATTCTAACACCCATACTATGCAGGAAGACACCATCAATACTCTCCCAACAGATGGTCATCCAGAGGCGGTATCAAAACTTCTAGAGAAGCTTGGAAGAGACCATAAGGGGCCATCCATTCTAACACCCCTACTATGCAGGAAGACACCATCAAGACTCTCCCAACAGATGGTCATCCAGAGTCAGTATCAAAACTTCTAGAGAAGGTTGGAAGAGACCATAAAGGGCCATCCACTCTAACACCCCTACTATGCAGGAAGATACCATCAAAACTCTCCCAACAGATGGTCATCCAGAGTTGGCATCAAAACTTCTAGAGAAGGTTGGAAGAGACCATAAGGAGACATCTATTCTAACACCCCTACTATGCAGGAGGACACCATCAAAACTCTCCCAACAGATGGTTATCCACAGTCGGCATCAAAACTTCTAGAGAAGCTTGGAAGAGACCATAAGGAGCCATCCATTCTAACACCCCTACTATGCAGGAAGACACCATCAAAACTCTCCCAACAGATCGTCATCCAAAGTTGGTATCAAAACTTCTAGAGAAGGTTGGAAGAGACCATAAGGGGCCATCCACTCTAGCACCCCTACTATGCAGGAAGACACCATCAACACTCTCCCAACAGATGATCATCCAGAGTCGGTATCAAAACTTCTAGAGAAGTTTAGAAGAGACCATGAGGGGCCATCCACTCTAACACCCCTACTATGCAGGAAGACACCATCAAAATTCTCCCAACAGATGGTCATCCAGAGTCTGCATCAAAACTTCTAGAAAAGGTTGGAAGAGACCATAAGAAGCCATCCACTCTAGCACCCCTACTATGCAGGAAGACACCATCAAAACTCTCCCAACAGATGGTCATCAAGAGTCGGTATCAAAACTTCTAGAGAAGGTTGGAAGAGACCATAAGGGACCATCCACTTTAACACCCCTACTATGAAGGAAGACACCATCAAAACTCTCCCAACAGATGGTCATCCAGAGTCAGTATCAAAACTTCTAGAGAAGGTTGGAAGAGACCATAAGGAGCCATCCATTCTAACACCCCTTCTATGAAGGAAGAAACCATCAAAACTCTCCCAGCAGATGGTCATCCAGAGTCGATACCAAAACTTCTAGAGAAGGTTGGAAGAGACCATAAGGGACCATCCACTCTAACACCCCTTCTATGAAGGAAGACACCATCAAAACTCTCCCAACAGATGGTCATCCAGAGTCGGTATCAAAACTTCTAGAGAAGGTTGGAAGAGACCATAAGGAGCCATCCACTCTAACACCCCTACTATGCAGGAGGACACCATCAAAACTCTCCCAACAGATGGTCATCCAGAGTCGGTATCAAACCTTCTAGAGAAGGTTGGAAGAGACCATAAGGGACCATCCATTCTATGCAGGAAGACACCATCAAGACTCTCCCAACAGATGGTCATCCAGAAGAGGATGCTCTACTGGACTCCTAGACAGCATATTTCCTGTATTGAACAACCCAATATGGCTAGATGGAGGACCTCTCACCATGAGGAGGTTGAGAAGATCAGGGTTGGCCTCGAAGGGCGGACGGATGCTCTGGACCATGGCCAGCTCGCTCAGGATGGAGAACAACTGCTGCATCTTGTTCCCGTTGAGGCAGGTGTGGGTCCGATCCAGCCAGTCGGGGAGGGCCACATGGACGGCCACCAGGTCCTTGAGGTGGACCCCCAGGATGGGGAACTTGAAGCCCACGCTCTCGGCAAAGCGGCGCCGGTAGTGGCTGTAGTTCCCAGCCGAGCTGAGCAACTCCAGGAGGGACTCCCAGACCTAGAGAAGAGGATCAAGGGGTCAACAGCAAGGGGTCTGCTCAAATGGAAGCTCAGGGTCTCTGTTTACTTCTGTTTCTCCTCAAATAGAGGCAAACCCCACCGAACTATACCTTGGTGGTCTCCGGGCTGACGAAGCTGTGGGTCTCCTTCAGGCGGGAGATGGAGCTGTGCCCAAGCCCCCCAACTACGGCCATCAGCGTGTTGAAGTTCTGCAACTGGAGCAGCCTCTGTCCGAGGGAAGAAGACAAGGGGAGCAACAGCACTGTGAGTTCATTCAAGCTTCATTCAACACCATTTCACTGTTCCATAGCACTATACTCCACTTTAACTACCACTGAGAAATAACAATAATAATAGATTGAAATGCATTGTTAGATAGTTTAAAATACAGTTCTAATGGACATGTGATCACACACCTGCGGAATGATTAAGTGGGTAATAATGTCAAATCTAAGGGACACGTGATGTGATCCCATGTCCATTAGAACTGTATTTTACACCTTAGAATCACTGCAAGTCCCTTGGATACCCAAGGGACAGGCTGTGAGTCTATTGTGTAAAATACAGTTCTAATAGACATATGTTCACACAGCTGCGGAATGATTAAGTGGGTACTGATGTTGTTGCACTCCAGGAAAGGAATAACCCTTTGACTTTTTTTACAACACAATTTGAGTAGAGAAAAAAACAATGCTTTTATTGAAGATAAGTAAAAGCAGCAAATCTCCAGCAAAGGATCACCGCCTTGTCGGGGCGCTGGAGCTTGAGCACCTCAATGATGTCATGAGCGAAACCGTGAAGGGCCACCCAAGACGGGACGGTCGTGGCAGAGAGGTCAGACCAAGCGTGATCCCTGGGGAAGGCAACGGCAAACCACCCCAGTATCCTTGCCAAGAAAACTAAATGGACCAGTACAACCAGAGAAATGTCGGTATGCCATTGGAAGATGGGACTCCCAGGTCGGAAGATGGCCAAAATGCTACTGGGGAGGAGCAGAGGATAAGTTCAACTAGCCCCAGATGTGATGACGCAGCTAGCTCAAAGCCGAAAGGAAGGCTAGCGGCCGACGGTACTGGAGGCGAACGACGAATCCGATGCTCTAAAGATCAACACACCATAGGAACCTGGAATGTAAGATCTATGAGCCAGGGCAAATTGGATGTTGTTATTGGTGAGATGTCAAGACTAAAGATAGACATTCTGGGGGTCAGCGAACTGAAATGGACTGGAATGGGCCACTTCACATCAGATGACCACCATATCTACTACTGTGGACAAGAGGAACATCGAAGAAATGGAGTAGCCTTCATAATTAATAAGAAATTCGCTAAAGCGGTGCTTGGATACAACCCAAAAAATGACAGAATGATCTCAATTCGAGTGCAAGGAAAGCCTTTCAACATCACAGTGATCCAAATATACGCCCCAACCACAGCTGCTGAAGAAGCAGAAGTAGATCAGTTCTATGAGGATCTGCAGGACCTACTGGATAATACACCAAAAAGAGACATTATTTTCATTACAGGAGACTGGAATGCCAAGGTGGGAAGTCAAATGACAACTGGGATCACAGGCAAGCATGGTCTGGGAGAACAAAATGAAGCGGGACGCAGGCTGATAGAATTCTGCCAGGAAAACTCGCTGTGTATAACGAATACTCTCTTCCAACAACCTAAAAGACGGCTTTACACATGGACCTCACCAGATGGTCAGCACCGAAATCAGATTGACTACATCCTTTGCAGCCAAAGGTGGCGGACATCCATCCAGTCGGTGAAAACAAGACCTGGAGCTGACTGTAGCTCAGATCACGAACTTCTTATTGCCCAATTTAGAATAAAACTAAAGAGATCAGGGAAAATACACAGACCAGTTAGATATGATCTCACTAACATTCCTAGCGAATATACAGTGGAAGTGAAGAACAGATTTGAAGGACTAGATTTAGTAAACAGAGTCCCAGAAGAACTATGGACAGAAGTCCGAGACATTGTTCAGGAGGCGGCAACAAAGTACGTTCCAAAGAAAAAGAAAACCAAGAAGGCAAAATGGTTGTCTGCTGAGACACTGGAAGTAGCCCAAGAAAGGAGGAAAGCAAAAGGAAACAGGGATAATAAGGGGAGATATGCCCAGTTAAATGCGCAATTCCAGAGGTTAGCCAGAAGAGATAAGGAACTATTTTTAAATAAGCAATGCATGGAAGTGGAAGAAGACAACAGAATAGGAAGGACAAGAGACCTCTTCCAGAAAATTAGAAACATTGGAGGTAAATTTCAGGCAAAAATTGGTATGATAAGAAACAAAGATGGCAGGGACCTAACAGAAGCTGAAGAGATCAAGAGAAGGTGGCGAGACTATACAGAAGATCTGTATAGGAAGGATAACAATATCGAGGATAGCTTTGACGGTGTGGTGAATGAATTAGAACCAGACATCCTGAGGAGTGAGGTTGAATGGGCCTTAAGAAGCATTGCTAACAACAAGGCAGCAGGAGACGACGGGATCCCAGCTGAACTGTTTAAAATCTTAAAAGATGATGGTGTCAAGGTGATGCATGCCATTTGCCAGCAAATATGGAAAACACAAGAATGGCCATCAGACTGGAAAAAATCAACTTATATCCCCATACCAAAAAAGGGAAATGCGAAAGACTGCTCAAACTTCCGTACAGTGGCCCTTATTTCTCATGCCAGTAAGGTAATGCTCAAGATCCTGCAAGGAAGACTCCAGCAATACATGGAGCGAGAGTTGCCAGATTTTCAGGCTGGGTTTAGAAAAGGCAGAGGAACGAGAGACCAGATTGCCAATATCCGCTGGATAATGGAGAAAGGCAGGGAGTTTCAGAAAAACATCTACTTCTGCTTCATTGACTACTCTAAAGCCTTTGACTGTGTGGATCATAATAAATTGTGGCAAGTTCTTGGTGGGATGGGCATACCAAGCCACCTTGTCTCTCTCCTGAGGAATCTGTACAAGGACCAAGTAGCAACAGTCAGAACTGACCACGGAACAACAGACTGGTTCAAGATAGGGAAAGGCGTACGGCAAGGCTGCATCCTCTCACCCAACCTTTTCAACTTGTATGCAGAACACATCATGCGAGGATGTGCGGGGCTGGATGAATGCAAATCTGGGGTGAAAATTGCTGGAAGAAACATTAACAACCTCAGATATGCAGATGACACCACTCTGATGGCCGAAAGCGAGGAGGAGCTGAGGAGCCTTCTAATCAAGGTGAAAGAAGAAAGCGCAAAAGCCGGGTTGCAGCTAAACGTCAAAAAAACCAAGATTATGGCAACAAGAATGATTGACAACTGGAAAATAGAGGGAGAAACCGTGGAGGCCGTGACAGACTTTGTATTTCTAGGTGCAAAGATTACTGCAGATGCAGACTGTGGCCAGGAAATCAGAAGACGCTTACTTCTTGGGAGGAGAGCAATGTCCAGTCTCGATAAAATAGTGAAGAGTAGAGACATCAGACTGGCAACAAAGATCCGCCTAGTCAAAGCCATGGTATTCCCTGTAGTCACTTACGGATGTGAGAGCTGGACCTTAGGGAAGGCTGAGCGAAGGAAGATCGATGCTTTTGAGCTGTGGTGTTGGAGGAAAGTGCTGAGAGTGCCTTGGACTGCGAGAAGATCCAACCAGTCCATCCTCCAGGAAATAAAGCCCGACTGCTCACTGGAGGGAAAGATACTAGAGACAAAGTTGAAGTACTTTGGCCACATCATGAGGAGACAGGAAAGCCTAGAGAAGACAATGATGCTGGGGAAAGTGGAAGGCAAAAGGAAGAGGGGCCGACCAAGGGCAAGATGGATGGATGGCATCCTTGAAGTGACTGGACTGACCTTGAAGGAGCTGGGGGTGGTGACGGCCGACAGGGAGCTCTGGCGTAGGCTGGTCCATGAGGTCACGAAGAGTCGGAGACGACTGAACGAATGAACAACAACAACAAAAGCAGCAAAGTAAAAAAGCACTTTAAAGGAATAGGTAAATGCAATTAGGTAGGAAGATAAGCAGAAACGAATTAGTCTAAGGTAAAGTTCAGCAAAGTCCAAAAACAAAGTCTACACTTCTTTAACAAATGATTAAGTGGGTAATGATGTTATATCTAAGGGACACGTGATGTGATGTTATGCCCAAGGGACTGGCTGTGAGTCTACTGTGTAAAATACAGTTCTAATAGACATATGTTCACACAGCTGTGGAATGATGAAGTGGGTACTGATGTTGTTACACTCCAGGACAGGAATAATCCTCTGACTTTAAAACACCACAAGTTGAACAGAGAAAAAACAATCCTTTTATTGAAGATAAGTAAAAGCAGCAAAGTAAACAAGCACTTTAAAGGAATAGGTAAATCCAATTAGGTAAGAAGATAAGCAGGAACAAATTAGTCCAAGGTAGAGTTCAGCAAAGTCCAAAAACAAAGTCTACACTTCTTTAACAAATCATTAAGTGGGTAATGATGTCATATCTAAGGGACATGTGATGTGATGTTATACCCAAGGGACAGGCTGTGAGTCTATTGTGTAAAATACAGTTCTAATAGACATATAATCACACAGCTGTGGAATGATTAAGTGGGTACTGATGTTGTTGCACTCCAGGACAGGAATAATTCTCTGACTTTAAAACACCACAAGTTGAATAGAGAAAAAACAATCCTTTTATTGAAGATAAGGAAAAGCAGCAAAGTAAAAAAGCACTTTAAAGGAATAGGTAAATCCAATTAGGTAGGAAGATAAGCAGAAACGAATTAGTCCAAGGTAGAGTTCAGCAAAGTCCAAAAACAAAGTCTACACTTCTCTAACAAATGATTAAGTGGGTAATGATGTCATATCTAAAGGACACGTGACGTGATGCTATACCCAAGGAACAGGCTGTGAGTCTATTGTGTAAAATACAGTTCTAATAGACATATAATCACACAGCTGTGGAATGATTAAGTGGGTACTGATGTTGTTGCACTCCAGGACAGGAATAACCCTCTGACTTTAAAACACCACACGTTGAGTAGAGAAGAAAACAATCCTTTTATTGAAGATAAGTAAAAACAGCAAAGTAAAAAAGCACTTTAAAGGAATAGGTAAATCCAATGTCCATAAAACATTCCGTCTTTGTTGATTTGCTCAGATCAGGTTCTTTGATCCACAATCTATATACAGTAGAATCTACACTATAATTAGAAAGCACCAAGTAAAAATCACTTAAAGGAAATAGGTAAATCCAATTAGGTAAGAAGATAAGCAGGAACGAATTAGTCCAAGGTAGAGTTCAGCAAAGTCCAAAAACAAAGTCTACACTTCTCTAAGAAAATCCAAAGAACCAGGAAACGTTGATCCAGGGCATGAGTATGTAATCACAAGAGACAAATAGCCAAACCAAGAAACAAGAAATCCTTAAGCATGAATCTTCTAAGCAAGGCTTCCATGAAACAAAGACAAGAATTTAGCAGGATTCTCAACGATGCTTCATCTGGCTATATTTCCCATGCTTGGAACTTTTACCCCCTCGTTAAGTCATTCCAAGCACTCAGGAACTGGTTTCATTAGGCACCCGTTATCTTTCTCTGTCGGAGCCTGGCAGAACGCCGAAGGCATTGCTCGACCTGTCTGTTTTGACTAATTTCCTCCCGCCTATCTATATGCTCATTAGTTTCTGCAGGTGCCGAGTTGTTTTCAAGCCCCAAATCCTGGGAACTCTCTGGGAGCAACCCAGGGAGTAAACCACCATCCCTATACCCTGTAGGAACATTCTCATGAGAAACTATACTTTGAACAGGTGTCTCTATGTCATTCTCTGCATTGACCAAACCACTGCCATCTTGAACCTCATTGACATCATTCCCCACATCCAATGCACCCTGCTCCTAAAACACAACCACAGGCTGAACTCCAACAGATGTCGTATCTATGGGACGTGTGACGTGATGTTACACACAAGGGACTGCCTGTGAGTCTATTGTGTAAAATACAGTTCTAATGGACATGTGATCACACACCTGCGGAATGAGTTAGTGTAATGATGTCATATCTAAGGGACACATGACACGATGTTATACCCAAGGGACTGGCTGTGAATCTATTATGTAAAATACAGTTCTAATGGACATGTGATCACACACCTGCGGAATGAGTAACGGAGTAATGATGTCATATCTAAGGGACATGTGACGTGATGTAATATCCAAGGGACTTGCAGTGATTCTATTGTGTAAAATATAGTTCTAATTGACATGGGATCACACACCTCGGAATGAGTGAGTAATGATGTCATATCTAAGGGACACGTGACGTGATGTTATACCCAAGAGACTAGCTGTGAGTCTATTGTGTAAAATACAACTCTAATGGCCATGTGATCACACACCTGCGGAATGAGTAAGTGTAATGATGTCATATCTAAGGGACATGTCACGTGATGTAATATCCAAGGGACTGGCAGTGAGTCCATTGTGTAAAATACAGTTCTAATGGACATGTGACACACACCTGCGGAATGATTAAGTGGATAATGATGTCATATCTAAAGGACAAGTTTGTTTTGTTTAGTTGGTTGCAAACTTCAAGTAGCTTCTGGTGTGAGAGAATCAGCTGTCTACAAAGATAATGTAAATCATCATCTCCTCCTGAGGAAAAAAAAATATCACAAAGTATTGTTGAAATCTTTCATGGCCAGAATCACTGGGTTGTTGTAGGTTTTTCAGGCTATATGGCCATGTTCTACAAGCATTCTCTTCTGACATTTCGCCTGCATCTATGGCAAGCATCCTCAGAGGTTGTGAATCTGTATGTAGTGCAACGTAGCCCACATCAATAACAATGACAAAGATGGAATGTCGGATAAGCGAAGGTCAGATAAGCGAGACTCCACTCTATATCGATTGTGGATCAAGGGAATCCTGATGTGTGTAAATCTATATGTAGTGCAACGTATCTCACATCAATAACAACGAAAATGGAATGTTTTATGGACTTTGCTGAACTTTACCCTGGATTATTTTTGCTCCTGCTTATCTTCTTACCTAATTGGACTTACCTATTTCTTTTAAGTGCTTTTTACTTGCTGCTTTGACTTTGCTGAACTTTGCCCTGGATTATTTTTGCTCCTGCTTATCTTCTTACCTAATTGGACTTACCTATTTCTTTTAAGTGCTTTTTACTTGCTGCTTTGACTTTGCTGGACTTTACCCTGGATTATTTTTGCTCCTGCTTATCTTCTTACCTAATTGGACTTACCTATTTCTTGTAAGTGCTTTTTACTTGCTGCTTTGACTTTGCTGGACTTTACCCTGGATTATTTTTGCTCCTGCTTATCTTCTTACCTAATTGGACTTACCTATTTCTTGTAAGTGCTTTTTACTTGCTGCTTTGACTTTGCTGGACTTTACCCTGGATTATTTTTGCTCCTGCTTATCTTCTTACCTAATTGGACTTACCTATTTCTTGTAAGTGCTTTTTACTTGCTGCTTTGACTTTGCTGGACTTTACCCTGGATTATTTTTGCTCCTGCTTATCTTCTTACCTAATTGGACTTACCTATTTCTTGTAAGTGCTTTTTACTTGCTGCTTTGACTTTGCTGGACTTTACCCTGGATTATTTTTGCTCCTGCTTATCTTCTTACCTAATTGGACTTACCTATTTCTTGTAAGTGCTTTTTACTTGCTGCTTTGACTTTGCTGGACTTTACCCTGGATTATTTTTGCTCCTGCTTATCTTCTTACCTAATTGGACTTACCTATTTCTTGTAAGTGCTTTTTACTTGCTGCTTTGACTTTGCTGAATTTTACCCTGGATTATTTTTGCTCCTGCTTATCTTCTTACCTAATTGGACTTACCTATTTCTTTTAAGTGCTTTTTACTTGCTGCTTTGACTTTGCTGAACTTTGCCCTGGATTATTTTTGCTCCTTCTTATCTTGTTACCTAATTGGACTTGCCTATTTCTTTTAAGTGCTTTTTACTTGCTGCTTTGACTTTCCTGAACTTTACCCTGGATTATTTTTGCTCCTGCTTATCTTCTTACCTAATTGGACATACCTATTTCTTTTTACTTGCTGCTTTCTAATTGTAGTGCAACGTATCCCACATCAATCACAACAACATAGACAGAATGTTTTATGGACTTTGCTGAATTTTACCCTGGATTATTTTTGCTCCTGCTTATCTTCCTACCTAATTGGACTTACCTATTTCTTTTAAGTGTTTTTTACTTGCCGCTTTCTGATTATAGTGCATCGTATCCCACATCTATCATAACAAAGACGGAATGTTTTATGGACTTTGCTGAACTTTACCCTGGATTATTTTTGCTCTTGCTTATCTTCTTACCTAATTGGACTTACCTATTTCTTTTAAGTGCTTTTTACTTGCTGCTTTCTAATTATATTGGAACATATCCCGCATCAATAGCAACACCAATTTTATTTCTTACCCACCTCTCCTCCTGCTTCATAGAAACCTAGTTGGACGAGACCCCCAAAAGACATCTATTCCAACCTCATCCTCAATCAAAACCTTCCTGACAGATGTCCATCCAGCTTCTGCTTGGAAACCTTCCAATGATCTCCAAAGCAGTGTATTCAACTCTCGAACGTGTCCTGGAATCTATTAACAAAGGCTGAATGGGGGGAAGGACTTTCCTCGAGTTGCCGGGTGCATTGATTTTCGCCCGGCGAGGAATATCCTTTTTTGCTATTCCGCCTTGATCTATGAATGTATAAATAGATTTTCATCGAGCGGCGGCAATGAGCCGCGCTTCGCCTTCAAAGGAAAGCAACCCGGGGATGGTTGCCCTCAACTTCACACCGCGCCACGAAAAGGGTTTGATTTATATCGCTGCCTCCCAGCCAGCCAGCCGAGCTAATTGGCATCCGCAGCTTCAAAATGCCGTTGTCTATCTTCCGCTTTGGAGTCGTTTTGGAGAGCTCGTAAAAATAGGACAAAGAGGAGGCTGCCGAATGGCAAGAGGAGGACGCGGGTGATTATGAAGCAGAACCGCGAGACTGAAGTGTCATGCAGCCCATGCAATTCGTGACCAAATCACAGACATCGAGGAAACGATGGGACACGACAGGCATATTTAAATCTTTGCAAGGAGGTCCCATTGAGGAGGAGGAAAGCTTGCTTTCTCCTGCTCTGGACCCTAGGACTCAATGCATTAATTATTATTATTATTATTTATTATATTTCTTAACCGCAACTCCTCATGGCTCAAGGGGAGTCACCACACATTCAAACATTGCAAAAATTCTAATAGCACATACCCATATTAATAATAAAAACAATAATAACAATTTAAATAACAAATATTACTGATATTATATTATTATAATTATTATATATCATTATATGACAATTACTTCAATTATAATAATTATAAATATTATTATATTATATTTCATATGTTATTATGTTATTATACTATATTATATCATATTATTATAATCTTATTATAAAATAGAACATTATTATACTATATTATGCTTCTGCCAATCTAGCAGTTCGAAAACATGCAAACGTGAGTAGATCAATAGGTACTGCTCCAAACATGCAAACGTGAGTAGATCAATAGGTACTGCTCCAAACATGCAAACGTGAGTAGATCAATAGGTACTGCTCCAAACATGCAAACGTGAGTAGATCAATAGGTACTGCTCCAAACATGCAAACGTGAGTAGATCAATAGGTACTGCTCCAAACATGCAAACGTGAGTAGATCAATAGGTACTGCTCCAGCAGGAAGGTACCTATTATAATTATTATATATCATTATACGATATTATTATATGATAATTATTTCAATTATAATAAGTATAAATATCATATTATTATACTTTATTCTATATATTATTACATTATTATACTATATTATTATAATATTATTATAAAATATAACATTATTTTTACATTATTATACTATATTATGCTTCTGCCTACCTAGCAGTTCGTAAACATGCAAATGTGAGTAGATCAATAGGTACCGCTCCGGCAGGAAGGTAACGGCGCTCCATGCAGTCATGCTGGCCACATGACCTTGGAGGTGTGTATGGGCAATGCTGGCTCTTTGGTTTAGAAATGGAGATGAGCACCAGAGTCGCAGAGTTGGACACGACTGGACTTAATATCAGGGGAAAACCTTTACTTTTACTATACTATATTATATTACATTATTATTATTATATTATGGTTATCACATAATTATTATATTATTATACTATTATTATATATTATATATTATTATTATATATTACTATTAATTATAATATAATACTACTATTATATTATTACTTTTACTATTACTATTATTATTATATTACTATTAATTATAATGTAAAAATATAATTTTATTGTAATATAATTATTTATATTAATAATAATTAATATTATAATACAATATAATATTATATATAACATTATTTTATATTATCATACTATATGATTCTATAATATAATTATTATATAATATAATTATTATTACAAGATTACACTATTTTGTTATTATATTATGGTTATCACATAATTATTATGATATTATTACACTATTATTATAATTATATTATAATAATTATTTATATTATAATACAATATAATATTATATATAACATTATTTTATATTATTATACTATACGATTCTATAATATGATTATTATATAATATAATTATTATTACATGATTATACTATTTTATTATGTTATGGTTATCACATAATTATCATATTATTAAACTATTATTATATTATAATTATTTTATTTATATTAACATTATAATTATGAATATTATATTATTATATTATTATATTTTATTGTTGTTTATGCGTTCAGTCGCTTCATGGACCATTATATCACATAATTATCATATTATTGAACTATTAGTATATTATAATTATTTTATTTATATTAATACTTTTTATAATTATGAATATTATATTATTATATATTATTGTTGGTTATGCATTCAGTCGCTTCATGGACCATTATATCACATAATTATCATATTATTGAACTATTATTATATTATAATTATTCTATTTATATTAATAATTTTTATAATTATGAATATTATATTATTATTGTTATATATTATTGTTGTTTATGCATTCAGTCGCTTCATGGACCATTATATATTATATTATGTTATGTTATGTTATATATTGTCGAAGGCTTTCATGGCCAGAATCACTGGGTTATTGTAGGGTTTTTGGGCTGTCTGGCCAATTTCCAGAAGCATTCTCTCCTGACATTTCACCCATATCTATGACAGGCATCCTCAGAGGTTATTTATTATAATTTTATATTATTATGCTACACAATATAAACACTTGGAGGGCCGAAGTTTGCCCATGCTTGATCTGCCCATGCTTGATCTGAAGGATGTCTTTATGGTTAGGGCTGTTCAATGACAGAATCTGCTGCCTAGGAGTCCATCGAGGTCTCCGTCTCTGGAGGTTTCAAGCAGAAGCTAGGTGGCCATCTGTCGGGAAGGGTTAGACACCTGGCCAAACATACATCTTTCAAAGGGAAGGAGACCACCCTTTGCCGCTCACCTGGGCCACCATGACGAAGCGGGTGATGACCTGGGCCCGCTGCTGGGCGGTGGGCTTGCTCAGCACCATCAGCTGGACCCACTGGGAGACGCTGTTGAAGAGGGTGATGAAGCGCTCCAGGATGGGGTTGTCCACTGTGCAGCCGTGCATCACAAAGCTGTGGTAGTCCTGGAACTGGGAGAAGCAAAGGGAGAAGGTCAGGCTGCCTCCGAAGAGGTTGGAAGAGGAGTCTAGTGCCACAAGTCCCAGTCCTGCTGTGTTTGGCTTTGGTCAACCGTGGTGCAGCTAGCTAAAAAAGCCATTAAGATGCGAAACTAAATCAACAGGAGTCAACTATCTAGATTGAGGAAAGTCAAAGCCCCATTCGATTCATCAGCTGCCCCAAAACTGTGGAATGACCTGCTGCAAATGCTCTGTAATATTATTGTATATTTATATATATATATATATATATATATATATATATATATATATATAATTACATTATTATATTATAGTTATAATTATTATAAACTACATCAACAGGAGTCTACTATCTAGATTGAGGGAAGTCAAAGCCCCATTCGATTCATCAGCTGCCCCAAAACTGTGGAATGACCTGCTGCAAATGCTCTGTAATATAGACAGTTCCACCTTGTCTCCTGTGCTATTCTAATAATTTAATATAATATAATATAATATATATTGTATAAATATATAATATTTATAATATTATAATGTAACGCAATATAATACTAATAATATGATATTATAATTATATATTTATATTCCACGTAATATTACTAATAATATTACAATATAATTGGTATAGTACAATATAGCAATATTTAAAACTGATATTGTACTATGCTAATAATATAATATATTGTATGTATTATTGTATGTATTGTATGTATAATATATTGTAAGCCGCTCTGAGTCCCCTTCGGGGTGAGAAGGGCGGCATATCAATGTCGTAAATAAATAAATAAATAAATATAAAATTACATTATTATATTATAGTTATAATTATTATAAACTACATCAACAGGAGTCAACTATCTAGACTGAGGGAAGTCAAAGCCCCATTCGATTCATCAGCTGCCCCAAAACTGTGGAATGACCTGCTGCAAATGCTCTGTAATATTATTGTATATTAAATTATATATATATATATATATATATATATATATATATATATATATATAACATTATTATATTATAGTTATAATTATTATAAACTACATTTACATTGAGGGAAGTCAAAGCCCCATTCAATTCATTGGCTGCCCCAAAACTGTGGAATGACCTGCTGCAAGAGCTCTGAGAGCCACACAAACAATGCAAAATTCTAAAAATGCACACATATTAATATTAATAATTATAATTAAAATGTTATTAATATATAATTATATTTTATTATACTTTA
The DNA here is from genome assembly GCF_037176765.1 of Anolis sagrei. NCBI lineage: Eukaryota > Metazoa > Chordata > Lepidosauria > Squamata > Anolidae > Anolis > Anolis sagrei. The sequence continues at coordinate 19,444,289 of NC_090032.1, forward strand.
TGTATAACTTTTTTTTCATATAATATAATATATTATTAATATAATATATTATTGTATAATAAATTAATATAATATATTAATAATATTATATTATTGTATATTAAATTATTTTATATTATATATATATAATATTATATTATTATATTATAGTTATAATTATTATAAACTACATCAACAGGAGTCTACTATCTAGATTGAGGGAAGTCAAGGCCCCATTCTATTCCTCGGCTGCCCCAAAACTGTGGAATGACCTGCTGCAAGAGCTCTGTGAGCCACCCAAACATTGCAAAATTCTAAAAACACACACACATTAGTATTAATAAATATAATTAAAATGTTATTAATATATAATTATATTTTATTATACTTTATGTATAACATTTTTATTTTATATAATATAATATATTAATAATATTATATTATATTATTAAATTATTTTATATTATATATATATACTATTACATTAATATATTATATTATTATATTATAGTTACAATTATTATAAACTACATCCAGAGGAGTCTACTATCTAGATTGAGGGACGTCAAAGCCCCATTCTATTCATCGGCTGCCCCAAAACTGTGGAATGACCTGCTGCAAGTGCTCTGAGAGCCACCCAAACATTGCAAAATTTTAAAAACACACACACATTAATATTAATAATTATAATTAAAAATGTTATTAATATATAATTATATTTTATTATACTTTATGTATAACATTTTATTTTATATAATAGAATATATTAATAATATTATATTATATTATTAAATTATATATATATATTACATTAATATATTATATTATTATATTATTATATTATAATTATAATTATTATAAACTACATTAAGAGGAGTCTACTATCTAGATTGAGGGACGTCAAAGCCCCATTCGATTCATCAGCTGCCCCAAAACTGTGGAATGACCTGCTGCAAGGGCTCTGAGAGCCACACAAACATTGCAAAACTCTAAAAACACACACATATTAAGATTAATAATTATAATTAAAATGTTATTAATATATAATTATATTTTATTATACTTTATGTATAACATTTTTATTTTATATAATATATTATTAATATAATATATTAATAATATATTATTAAATTATTTTATATATTATATATATATTATTACATTATTATATTATTATATTATAGTTATAAATATTATAAACTACATTAAGAGGAGTCTACTATCCAGATTGAGGGAAGTCAAAGCCCCATTTGATTCATCGGCTGCCCCAAAACTGTGGAATGACCTGCTGCAAGTGCTCTGAGAGCCACCCAAACATTGCAAAATTTTAAAAACACACACACATTAATATTAATAATTATAATTAAAAATGTTATTAATATATAATTATATTTTATTATACTTTATGTATAACATTTTATTTTATATAATAGAATATATTAATAATATTATATTATATTATTAAATTATATATATATATTACATTAATATATTATATTATTATATTATTATATTATAATTATAATTATTATAAACTACATTAAGAGGAGTCTATCTAGATTGAGGGACGTCAAAGCCCCATTCAATTCATCAGCTGCCCCAAAACTGTGGAATGACCTGCTGCAAGAGCTCTGAGAGCCACACAAACATTGCAAAATTCTAAAAACACATACATATTCATATTAATAATTAAAATTTAAAATGTTATTAATATATACTTATATTTTATTATACTTTATGTATAACATTTTATTTTATATAATATATTAATAATATTATATTATATTATTAAATTATATATATATATATATTACATTAATATATTATATTATTATATTATTATATTATAATTATAATTATTATAAACTACATCAAGAGGAGTCTACTATCTAGATTGAGGGACGTCAAAGCCCCATTCGATTCATCGGCTGCCCCAAAACTGTGGAATGACCTGCTGCAAGAGCTCTGAGAGCCACACAAACATTGCAAAACTCTAAAAACACACACATATTCATATTAATAATTAAAATTAAAAATGTTATTAATATATACTTACATTTGATTATACATTATGAATAACATTTTTATTTTTATGTAATATAATACATTATTAATATAATATATTAATAATATTATATTATTGTATATTAAATTATTGTATATTATATATATTATTACATTATTATATTATATTATTATATTATAGTTATAATTATTATAAACTACATTAAGAGGAGTCTACTATCCAGATTGAGGGACGTCAAAGCCACATTCGATTCATCGGCTGCCCCAAAACTGTGGAATGACCTGCTGCAAGGGCTCTGAGAGCCACCCAAACATTGCAAAACTCTAAAAACACACACATATTAATATTAATAATTATAATTAAAATGTTATTAATATATACTTATATTTTATTATACTTTATGTATAACATTTTTATTTTATATAATATATTAATATATTAATAATATTATATTATTGTATATTAAATTATTGTATATTATATATATTATTACATTATTATATTATATTATTATATTATAGTTATAATTATTATAAACTACATTAAGAGGAGTCTACTATCCAGATTGAGGGATGTCAAAGCCCCATTCAATTTATTGGCCTCCCCAAAACTGTGGAATGACCTGCTGCAAGTGCTCTGAGAGCCACGTAAACATTGCAAAATTCTAAAAACACACACATATTCATATTAATATTTATAAATATGTTATTAATATATAATTATATTTTATACTGATTTTTAGGAATTTTTCAAAGTTGTTTTTTGGGGGGGGCTAAGATTCCCCTCCTCACCAGGATCTTGCTGAAGGAGCGGTACTCGAGGTGCGTGAGGTGCTCGGCCAGCTCTCCGGACTCCAAGTGGTCAAAGAGCAGTGACGTCTTGCGCTTCTTTTGCGCGGCCGGCTGGCGTTGCGTGACTTGCCGCTTCCATTTGTAAGTTGGCCTAGAAAGACATTATTATTATTATTATTATTATTATTATTATTATTATTATTGGTGACTAGCCGTCCCCTGCCATGCATTGCTGTGGCCCAGTCTGTATATATGTGTTTTGTGTGTGTATATATTTGTGTATGTATGTGTATATATATATATATGTGTGTGTGTGTGTGTGTGTGTGAGAGAGAGAGAGAGAACATATATGTGTCCATATCAGTATATATATATGTATATATGTATGTATGTGTGCATGTGTATATTTGTGTGTGCATGTATATGTATATATGTATGTATGTGTAAGTACATGCATGTGTACTTTTGTGTATATGTGTGTGCTTGTCTATATGCGTATTTGTGCATGTATGTGTATATGTATATTTATGTGCATGTGTATATGTGCGTGTGCATGTATATATGTATGTATATATGTATGTATGTGTACGTTCATGTATATGTAAGTACATGTATATGTATATTGTGTATCCTTGTCTATATGCATATTTGTGTGTGTATGTGTATACATATATGTGTGTATGTATGTGTGCATGTGTATATTTGTATGTGCATGTATATATGTATATGTATAAATATATGTAGGTATATATGTATGTGTACGTACATGTATATGTAAGTACATGTATATGAATATTGTGTATATGGGTGTGCTTGTCTATATGCGTATTTGTGCATGTATGTGTATATGTATATTCGTGTGTATATGTATATGTGTGTGTGCATGTATATATGCATATATGTATATATATATATGTATGGATATATGTATGTGTACGAGCATATATATGTAAGTACATGTATATGTATCTTGTGTATATGTGTATGCTTGTCTATATGCTTATTTGTGTGTGTATGTGTATACATATATGTGTGTATGTATGTGTGCATGTGTATATTTGTGTGTGCATGTATATATGTATATGTATATGTATAAATATATGTATGTGTACGCACATGTATATGTAAGTACATGTATATGTATACTGTGTATATGTGTGTGCTTGTCTATATGCATATTTGTGTGTGTATGAGTATATGTATATTTGTGTGTATGTGTATATGTATAAATGTGTGTATGTATGTGTGCATGTGTATATTTGTGTGTGCAGGTATATATGTATAAGTATATATATGTATGTATATATGCGTACATACATGTATATGTAAGTACATGTATATGTATATTGTGTATATGTGTGTGCTTGTCTATATGCGTATTTGTGTATATGTATATATCTATATTTGTGTGTATGTGTATATGTATATATGTGTGTATGTATGTATGCATGTGTATACTTGTGTGTGCATGTGTATATGTATGTGTATATACATATGTGTATATGTATGTGTGTGCTTGTGTGTATGTGTATGTGTGTATATATATATGAGTATGTATATATATGGTGTATTTTGGGGGGATTTAAGTCCGTTCTTCTGGGGGGGTTTGTGTTTTTAGGGGTGATGAACACTCATTGAACTGTTAGGTGTATTGTGTCAAAATTTTGTGTCGATTCGTCCAGTGGTTTCTGAGTTATGTTAATCCCACAAACGAATATATATATATATATATATATATATATATATATATATATATATATATGTGTGCATGTGTATATGTGCATGTGTTTGTGTTAATCCCACAAACGAATATATATATACACACACACACACACACACACACGCACACGCACACACACACACAGAGAGAGGAGAGAGAGAGAGAGAGAGATGATGATGATGATGATGATGATGATGAGGAGGAGGAGGTCTCCTCTTCGAACCCTAGGGCTGAAAGAGACCCCCCCCCCAAGTCCTGGTGGCCGTCTGTCGGACTGGATGGCCTTTGGGGGTCCCTTCCCGCTCTAGAACCCCACGATCTCCGCCGCGGTACCTACACGCTCTCGATGTCGATGAGGCTGCTGTGACGCTCATTCCCTTCCCGGCCTAGGAGCACCTTCAGTTCCTTGATCTGCTCGGCCAGTTCGGGGTTGAGATCGAATTCGGCCGGGAACGCCGAGATCCAGTACCTGGTGGGACCAAGAGTGGGGCGGACAATGGCAAACCCAAATCAGTAGGCAGTTAAAGTGGTGCCAAACTGCATTCATTTAACAGTGTAGATTCACCCGCATAACACTGCACAGCTCCCCCAACCCAGATCACTCACAACAGCAAACCCTTCTTATCCACTTCAACATATTATCATTATTATTAGTAATAGTAATAGTACATGATAATATATTATAAATAAATAATAACAAATGTTATTATAATATTATATTATTATTAATGATTGCTATGATTATATTACAATACATTATACAAAATATGATATGATATTATAAATAATAATTGTTGCTACACATTATAAATAATAATATTATTATATGATATGATATTATAAATAATAATAACCTGATATATTATGTCAGGAAGGATATGATTGCTACTATTATAATTATATTATAATTATAATAATATATATAAATAATAACTATATAAGATATTATAAATAATAATAACCTGATATATTATATCAGGATATAATTGCTACTATTTTAATTATATATAATTTAATTATATAATTTATATCATCATAATAATATATTATAAATATTACTATTATTATATTACTATAACAATAATAATAATACCCCGATACTTACCTATAATATTATTATATAATATTATTATATAATATTATTATATGATTATTATATGATTATAAATAATAACTGATATAATAATAAAATTATAATATAATTATAATAGTAGCAATTATTATTTATAATCATATAAACATGTTATAATACATCAGGATATTATTAATAATAATATTCTGATATAAGATTAATATATGATTATAAATAATAATTGCTACTATTATAATTATATCATAATAATATATAAATAATATAATATAATATATTATTTATATATTATTATAATATAATTATAATAGTAGCACTTATTATTTATAATCATATAATCATGTTATAATACATCAGGATATTATTAATAATAATATCCTGATATAATATTATATCAGGATATAATTGCTACTATTTTAATTATATAATAATAATAATAATATATATAAATAATAATATTTTATATCATCATAACAATATATTATAAATATTACTATTATTATATTACTATAATAATAATAATACCCCGATACTTACCTATAATATTATTATATGATTATAAATAATAACTGATATAATAATAAATTATAAATAATATATTCTATTTATTTATATAAATTATTTATTTATTTATTTATTTATATAAATAAATTATTTATTTATATAAATTTATATAATTATTTATATATTATTATAATATAATTATAATAGTAGCAATTATTATTTATAATCATATAAACATGTTATAATACATCAGGATATTATTAATAATAATATCCTGATATAAGATTATTATAGGATTATAAATAATAATTGCTATTATTTTAATTATATTATAATAATATATAAATAATAATATTTTATATCATCATAATAATATATTATAAATATTACTATTATTATATTACTATAATAATAATAGTACCCCGATACTTACCTAAAATATTATTATATGATTATAAATAATAATTGCTATTATAATATATTATAAATAATATTATATTATTTATATATTATTATAATTATAATAGTAGCAATTATTATTTATAATCAGATAAATATGTTATAATACATCAGGATATTATTAATAATAATATCCTGATATAAAATTATTATAGGATTATAAATAATAATTGCTATTAATATAACTATATTATAATAATATCTAATTAATAATAATATCCTGATATAAAATTATTATAGGATTATAAATAATAATTGCTATTAATATAACTATATTATAATAATATCTAAATAATAATATTTTATATCATCATCATAATATATTACAAATATTACTATTATTATATTACTATAATAATAATAGTACCCTGATACTTACCTATAATATTATTATATGATTATAAATAATAATTGCTATTATAATAATATATTATAAATAATATTATATTATATTACAATAATAATAGTAATAATAATAATACCCTGATACTGACCTCACCAAGTGGCATGTTTTGATCTGGAGGGAGCTGTTTTCGGACCCATCCGATTCTTGGTAAGTTCAGGGCAGAGTTAAGGAAAAAGCAAAGCAAGGACAAACTACAACTGCAAAAAATACCCACGGTGGAATAATATATTGCATTTAATTAAATAGCATTTTCGCACTTAGGAATAAAAATAATAATAATAATATAAAATAATAATAATAAAATAAATTATTATTATTATTATTATTATTATTATTAATAATAATAATAACAACACTATTTATATTACAAATAAGGGTGGCTTTTGAAAAAAAGGATATATTTGGAGTAATTTCGTCGCCAGCTCCGAGGAAGGGATGTACCAAGGGTGCATCATGAGGAACATGCGCACCAGCTGCGGGTCCCGGACTTTGCCTTCGTCATCTGTGAACACGTGACAAATATTATAATATATTATAATATATTATAGATTATTTATTTTACGTCTGTATTATGAAGTTTCCACACAAAAAAAACAGTCAATAAATACCACATTTAAATCTATATCTATGGCCACAATCACTAGGTTGCTGTGAGTTTTTTGGGCAGCACTCTCTCCTGACACTTGGCCTGCATCGGTGGCCGGCATGCTCAGAGGTCTGTCGGTAATGCAGCAAGTAATAATACCCAATACTTAATAATAAATGTTATTATAATATTATATTACTAATAAAAAATTTATATCATCATAATATATATATATCTCACCTATACACATAATAAAAGTGAAAATATGTGTGTGTGTGTGTGTGTGTACCATAGTGGGAGTTGTAGTTTACCTTACAGCCAGAGAGCACACTGAATCTCACCGATGATGCATCTAGAGCAAACTCACCCAACATAACAAACTTTAAATACTGATGGAGTTTCTCGGGGTTAACCTGACATGATGGGAGGTGTAGTCCACGCACAACCAGGTAAATTGTGACCTCCACTAATGACAGTGCTAGACCAAACTTGGCACACAGAACCCTCATGACTAACTCAACCTACTGGAAGAGTTTGAGGGGACTGACTAACCGTAGTGGGAGTTGTAGTTTACCTTACAGCCAGAGAGCACACTGAACCTCACCAATAATGTATCAGGAGCAAAGTCGCCCAACATAACAAACTTTTAAGTACTGATGGAGTTTCTCGGGGTTAGCCTGGCATGATGAGAGTTGTAGTTCACCCACAACCTTATACATTTTTGTACAAGGTTGGGGGTGAACTACAACTTGCCCAACATAACAAACTTTAAGTACTGATGGCAAAAACTTGGTGCATGAAACTCAGAGCACTTGAAAGCAAGACCATGATAAAGGCGTTAACCTGGCATGGTGAGAGTTGTAGTTCACCCACATCCTTATACATTTTTGTACAAGGTTGTGGGTGAACTACAACTTGCCCAACATAACAAACTTTTAAGTACTGATGGAGTGTCTCAGGGTTAGCCTGGCATGATGGGAGTTGTAGTTCACCCACAACCTTATACATTTTTGTACAATGTTGTGGGTGAACTACAACTTGCAAAACATAACAAACTTTTGAGTACTGATGGAGTTTCTCGGAGTTAACCTGGCATGATGAGAGTTGTAGTTCACGCACAACCTTATACATTTTGTACAAGGTTGTGGGTGAACTACAACTTGTCTAACATAACAAACTTTAAGTACTGATGGCAAAAACTTGGTACATGAAACTCAGAGCACTTGAAAGCAAGACCATGATGAGAGTTGTAGTTTACCCACATCCTTATACATTTTTGTACAAGGTTGTGGGTGAACTACAAATTGCAAAACATAACAAACTTCAAGTACTGATGGCAAAAACTTGGTACATGAAACTCAGAGCACTTGCATGATGAGAGTTGTAGTTCACCCACAACCTTATACATTTTTGTACAAGGTCGTGGGTGAACTACAACTTGCAAAACATAACAAACTTTTAAGTATTGATGGCAAAAACTTGGTACATGAAACTCAGAGCACTTGAAAGCAAGACCATCATAAAGGGGTTAGCCTGGCATGATGAGAGTTGTAGTTCACCCACAACCTTATACAGGGGTGGGTGTTAGTTCACCCACAGCCTTATACATACATGATGGGAGTTGTAGTTCACCCACAACCTTATACATTTTTGTACAAGGCTGTGGGTGAACTACAACTTGCAAAACATAACAAACTTCAAGTACTGATGGCAAAAACTTGGTACATGAAACTCAGAGCACTTGAAAGCAAGACCATGAAAAAGGGGTTAGCCTGGCATGATGGGAGTTGTAGTTCACCCACAACCTTATACAGGGGTGGGTGTTGTAGTTCACCCACAACCTTATACATACATGGTGGGAGTTGTAGTTCACCCACAACCTTATACATTTTTGTACAAGGTTGTGGGTGAACTACAACTTGCAAAACATAACAAACTTCAAGTACTGATGGCAAAAACTTGGTACATGAAACTCAGAGCACTTGAAAGCAAGTGAACTACAACTTGCAAAACATAACAAACTTCAAGTACTGATGGCAAAAACTTGGTACATGAAACTCAGAGCACTTGAAAGCAAGTGAACTACAACTTGCAAAACATAACAAACTTCAAGTACTGATGGCAAAAACTTGGTACATGAAACTCAGAGCACTTGAAAGCAAGTGAACTACAACTTGCAAAACATAACAAACTTCAAGTACTGATGGCAAAAACTTGGTACATGAAACTCAGAGCACTTGAAAGCAAGTGAACTACAACTTGCAAAACATAACAAACTTCAAGTACTGATGGCAAAAACTTGGTACATGAAACTCAGAGCACTTGAAAGCAAGTGAACTACAACTTGCAAAACATAACAAACTTCAAGTACTGATGGCAAAAACTTGGTACATGAAACTCAGAGCACTTGAAAGCAAGTGAACTACAACTTGCAAAACATAACAAACTTCAAGTACCGATGGCAAAAACTTGGTACATGAAACTCAGAGCACTTGAAAGCAAGTGAACTACAACTTGCAAAACATAACAAACTTCAAGTACTGATGGCAAAAACTTGGTACATGAAACTCAGAGCACTTGAAAGCAAGTGAACTACAACTTGCCCAACATAACAAACTTCAAGTACTGATGGCAAAAACTTGGTACATGAAACTCAGAGCACTTGAAAGCAAGTGAACTACAACTTGCAAAACATAACAAACTTCAAGTACTGATGGCAAAAACTTGGTACATGAAACTCAGAGCACTTGAAAGCAAGTGAACTACAACTTGCAAAACATAACAAACTTCAAGTACTGATGGCAAAAACTTGGTACATGAAACTCAGAGCACTTGAAAGCAAGTGAACTACAACTTGCCCAACATAACAAACTTCAAGTACTGATGGCAAAAACTTGGTACATGAAACTCAGAGCACTTGAAAGCAAGTGAACTACAACTTGCAAAACATAACAAACTTCAAGTACTGATGGCAAAAACTTGGTACATGAAACTCAGAGCACTTGAAAGCAAGTGAACTACAACTTGGAAAACATAACAAACTTTTAAGTACTGATGGAGTTTCTCGGGGTTAGCCTGGCATGATGGGAGTTGTAGTTCCCAAGATAGTCAATAATAAATTACCGAAGGCTTCAATGCAGCCATGGAGAAGTTGGTCGACGGTGCAGCCTTTCTCCAAATTCAGGGTCGAAGACATTTTCAGAATTCGCCGACGGCTGAAACCTAAGGAAACAAGAAGAGAAAAGCATTGAAAGTGGGACCTCACTATATTTCGAACCTCAATAACAACAACAACAATAACAACAACCCAAGGGAAAAGCCAGTTGCCTTTTGCGAGAGCCCGAATGCCGTTCGGCCTCCTTTTTCCGCCTTCGGAGTTTTGTGCTCCTTAATGGGAAGCTGTCTAAAGAGGGACGTTGTTATTGTTCGGCTGCTAGAAAGCATTTGGGCATTCGGCTTTGAGTCCTTCGGAAACGAGCGCCAGCCTGCGTTGCGCATTTAAGGCGAGAGCGGCGATGCTCCTCCACTGCTCGTAAATGCATCGGACCCATCGCGCCGAAGTTAAAAATATTTGGAGAACAATCCATTTCCACTCAGTGACTGAACCGAGAAGCGACAGGGAAGCCTCGGGGAATGAGAGAGAGGAAGAGGGGAATGTATGTTCCGGAAGCATTCTCTCCTGACGTTTCACCCACATCTATGGCAGGCATCGTCAGAAATTGTGAGGTCTGTTGGAAACTAAGCAAGTGGGTTTTATATCCCTGTGGAATGATGTCCAGGGTGGGAGAAAAGAACTCTTGTCTGTTGGAGGCGGGTGTGAATGTTGCACATCGACACCGAAATACGACACCGCCTGAGCTCTGCGAGTGCAGGATTTTTCCGAATGAGGACCGGGACATCCGTATGGAGACCAAGGTGCTTGTTTATAAAGCCATTGTCATCCCAACCCTGCTATATGCCTGCGAAACATGGACTGTCTACAGATGTCAACATTGACACGCCCTGCTATACGCCTGCAAAACGTGGACTGTCTACAGATGTCAACATTGACACTGAAATACAACACCGCCTGAGCTCTGCAAGTGCAGGATTTTCCGAATGAGGACCGGGACATCCGTAGGGAGACCAAGGGGCTTGTTTATAAAGCTATTGTCCTCCCAACCCTGCTATATGCCTGCGAGACATGGACTGTCTACAGATGTCAACATTGACACTGAAATACAACACCGCCTGAGCTCTGCAAGTGCAGCATTTTTCTGAATGAAGAAGATAGTGTTTGAGGACCGGGACATCCGTAGGGATACCAAGATGCTTGTATATAAAGCTATTGTCCTCCCAACCCTTCTTTATACTTGCGAAACGTGGACTGTCTACAGATGTCAACATTGACTCTGAAATACAACATTGCCTGAGCTCTGTGAGTGCAGTATTTTTCCCAATGAAGAGGACCAGGACATTCATAGAGAGACCAAGGTGCTTGTTTATAAAGCTATTGTCCTCCCAACCCTGCTATATGCCTGCGAGACGTGGACTGTCTACAGACATCAACATTGGCACTGAAATACAACAACGCCTGAGCTCTGCAAGTGCGACATTTTTCCAAATGAAGCAGAGAGTGTTTGAAGATAGGGACATCCGTAGCAATACCAAGGTGCTTGTTTATAAAGCGATTGTCCTCCCAACCCTGCTATTCGCCTGCGAGATGTGGACTGTCTACAAATGTCAACATTGACACTGCGAATGCAGCATTTTTCCAAATGAAGCAGAGAGTGTTTGAAGACCAGGACATCCGTAGGGAGACCAAGGTGCTTGTTTATAAAGCCACTGTCCTCCCAACCCTGCTCTACGCCTGCAAGACGTGGACAGTCTACAGACGTCACATGCAACTCCTGGAATGATTCCATCAGCACTGCCTCCGGAAAATCCTTCAAATCTCTTGGGAAGACAAATGTCAGCATGCAGGAAGAAGCAAAGACCACCAGCATTGAAGCGATGGTCCTCCGCCATCAACTCCCCTGGACCGGCTACATTGTTCGGATGCCCAACCACCGTCTCCCAAAGCAGTTGCTCTACTCCGAACTCAAGAACGGAAAACAGAATGTTGGTGGGCAGGAAAAGAGATTGAAAGGTGGGCTCAAAGCCAACCTTAAAAACTCTAGCATAGACACTGAGAACTGGGAAGCCCTGGCCCTTGGGCACTCCAGTTGGAGGTCAGCTGTGACCAGCAGTACTGCAGAATTTGAAGAGGCACGAATGGAGGGCGAAAGAGAGAAACGTGCCAGGAGGAAGGCGCGTCAAGCCAACCCCAGCCGGGATCACCTTCCACCTGGAAACCAATGCCCTCACTGCGGGAGACGATGCAGATCAAGAATAGGGCTCCATAGTCACCTACATACCCACCCTGGAGGATTATCCTACTTGGGCAATGAGGGATCGCCTAGGTAAGTAAGTAAGAATGCTGCAATTGGCCAGCTTGATTAGCATTGAAAATCCATGAAAAAAGGCACTTAAAACCATGAAACAAAACAACAGGCAAAACTTAAGCTTGGCAAAAACTTGGTACATGAAACTCAGAGCACTTGAAAGCAAGACGATAATAAAATAACAACGTTGCCTCGACTGAAGCAACTGTCTCCCATGAATCATTATAAACCTTTTCCAGAATCCAAAACTGAAAGGAAAGCATTCTTCTTGACTTTCCCACTACATAACAGTTTGTTATTTTCCTTTTCCTATAGACGAGGACATAAGCTTGGCAAAAACTTGGTACATGAAACTCAGAGCACTTGAAAGCAAGACCATGATAAAATAACAACGTTGCCTCGACTGAGGCAACTTTTTCCCATGAATCATTCTAAACCTTTTCCAGAACTCAAAACTGAAAAGAAGGCATTCTTCTTGACTTTCCCACTAAATAACGGTTTGTTATCTTCCTTTTCCTATAGACGAGGACATAAGCTTGGCAAAAACTTGGTACATGAAACTCAGAGCACTTGAAAGCAAGACCATGATAAAATAACAATGTTGCCTCAACTGAGGCAACTCTCTGCCATGAATCATTCTAAACCTTTTCCAGAACTCAAAACTGAAAGGAAGGCATTCTTCTTGACTTTCCCACTAGATAATGGTTTGCTATCTTTCTTTTCCTGTAGACGAAGTGATCGCTCCACTAATTGAATCATAGAATCGTTGAGTTGGAAGAGACCTCGTGGGCCATCCAGTCCAAGCAGGAAAATCGCATTCAAAGTCTCTGCCTCTGTTTACTAGAACTTCACTTTCTGTCCAAGGTTTCACTATCCTGCACCTGACAAATCACACTCAGCATCATTTTCAGATGGTTGCTCTGAGAAAAGCAGTGAAAGGTCTCTCCCAGGAATGTGGCCTTGGGAAATTCAGGCCTCTCTTCTGATTTTAGCTCAGGCCCAAGCAGCCTCTCATCCCTAATCCCAACAGGAACATTCTCATCATGAATATCAACATGAACATCATTCCCATCATGAGCATCAGCATGAACATCAGACACAATCACAGGCTGACACACAACATCCTGACTGTTTTCTGTCTGGAATTCCCCTGTTTTCTGAGTGTTACTCTTCATGCTTTGACTGTCAGGAGAGAATGCTTCTGGAACACAGTTAGACAGGTCGAAAAACTCACAGCAGCCTAGTGGTTCCAGTCATGAAAACCTTCAACAACACAGAGATGTATACTGTTCATTGTGTTTATATTTTGATAAGGCCAATTAGCTGATCAATAAAATCGTTTCAGTATTAGTCTCAAGTTACAGATACAATAGGCTCGGCATTTCCCGCATTGCCATTCCTCTCATATGGGAGACAGAGCTACATATCCTATTATGGTCTGTCCTACTTGGTTGTTGACCTCGAGTGACCCTATCACAGGTCTGAGAGTGTGTGACTCACCCAAGTCCAAGGGGATGGTCATCTGTTAGGAGTGCTTTGATTGATGTTCCTGCACGCAGGAGTTATTGTTGTTGTTGTTATATTATTATTATTATTATTATTATTATTATTATTATCATTATTATTATGATGTTAGGAGTGCTTTGATTGGTGTCCCTGCATGGCAGGAGTAGTAGTAGTAGTAGTAGTAGTAGTAGTAGTAGAAGTAGTAGTAGTTGTTGTTATTATTATGATTATGATGATGATTATTATTATTATTAGCTGTACCCGCCACGCATTGCTGTGGCCAACCTTCCCTCCCTTTCTCTTCTCTCCCTTCTTCTTTCACTCCCGCTTTTCCTTCCTCTTTCTCTCCTTTCTTCCTTCTCTACCTCTTTCCTTCCTTCCTTCGGTTTTTGCTTCCATCCTTCCTTCTCTCTTTCTTTCTTTCTTTCCGTCTTTCCTTCCTTCCTTTTCTTCTTTCCTTCTCTCCTTCCTTCCTTCTCTACCTCATTCCTTCCTTCCCCCTTTTCCTTCCTCTTTCTCTCTTTTCTTCCTTCTCTACCTCCTTCCTTCCTTCACATTTTGCTTCCATCCTTCTTTCTATTTCCTTCCTTCCCCTTTCTTCTTTCCTTTTCTCCTTCCTTCCCTCCCTCTTTCTTTCCCTTTTTTCTTTCCTTCTCTCCGTTCTTCCTTCTCTACCTCTTTCCTTCGTTCCTTCACTTTTTGCTTCCATCCATCCTTCTCTTTCCTTCTTTCCTTCCCTCCCTCTTTCCTTCCTTCTCTTTTTTCTTTCTTTCTCTCCTTCCTTCCTTCTCTACCACTTTCCTTCCTCCCTCCCTTTTTCTTTTCTTTATCTCCTTTCTTCCTTCTCTGCTTCTTTCCTTCCTTCCTTCGCTTTTTGCTTCCATCCTTCCTTCTCTCTTTTCTTCTTTCCTTCCCTCCCTCTTTCCATCCTTTAATTTTTTCTTTCCTTCTCTCCTTCCTTCCTTCTCTACCTCTTTCCTTCCTCCTTTTTTCTTTTCCTTCTCTCTTTCTCTCCTTTCTTCCTTCTCTACCTCCTTCCTTCCTTCACATTTTGCTTCCATCCTTCTTTCTATTTCCTTCCTTCCCCTTTCTTCTTTCCTTTTCTCCTTCCTTCCCTCCCTCTTTCTTTCCCTTTTTTCTTTCCTTCTCTCCGTTCTTCCTTCTCTACCTCTTTCCTTCGTTCCTTCACTTTTTGCTTCCATCCATCCTTCTCTTTCCTTCTTTCCTTCCCTCCCTCTTTCCTTCCTTCTCTTTTTTCTTTCTTTCTCTCCTTCCTTCCTTCTCTACCACTTTCCTTCCTCCCTCCCTTTTTCTTTTCTTTATCTCCTTTCTTCCTTCTGTGCTTCTTTCCTTCCTTCCTTCCTTCGCTTTTTGCTTCCATCCTTCCTTCTCTCTTTCCTTCTTTCCTTCCCTCCCTCTTTCCTTCCTTCCCTTTTTCTTTCCTTCTCTCCTTCCTTCCTTCTCTACCTCTTTCCTTCCTCTCTTCACTCTTTGCCTCTATACTTCCTTCCTTCTTTCCTTCTCTCCCTCTTTTCTTCCTTCCCTTTTTTCTTTCCTTCTCTCCGTTCTTCCTTCTCTACCTCTTTCCTTCCTCTCTTCACTCTTTGCCTCTATACTTCCTTCCTTCTTTCCTTCTCTCCCTCTTTTCTTCCTTCCCTTTTTTCTTTCCTTCTCTACGTTCTTCCTTCTCTACCTCTTTCCTTCCTTCCTTTGCTCTTTGCCCCTATACTTTCTTCCTTCTTTCCTTCTTTCTTTCTTTCTCCCCTTCTTTCCCCCCATTTTCCTTCCCTTTTTTCTACGGCATCCTTTTGCTTTTTTGGCTTTTAACGTCCCTCCCACTGTGTTTTTCAGTGTTTTTATGAGTGATGATCACTCGTTGGACTGTTTTGTGTCTTGTGTCCAAATTTCGCGTCAAATCGTCCAATGGTTTTTGAGTTCTGTTAATCCCACAAACGAACATTGCATTTATATGTATATAGATTATTGTTAAGTGGGAATTCCTTTATGGGAGGGACACCCGCTCCCTCCGCTGATTCTTGGCCCCAAAGACCGACCCTTGATTGGGGACGGAGCGTATCATGCCGTCCCGGCGGGCATAGTTATTCCGATCCACTTTAGAAATCACTCGCCGGAGCACAAGTCATTCCGCATCAGCATCACCCAAGACGGCGATTCCTCTTGTCTTTGCGAGGCCTCAGGAACTGCAACCAAGCCTCCCGAATTGCAAACTTTAGCATCGAAACAAGAGCTTGGGAAAGTCACTCAACCAAAACAATCAGACCTTGGGAATGCCAAAGAGTTCCGTGGATTCCAGCAGCAGGAAAAGAGATTCCACCTAAACATTAGGAAGAACTTCCTGACCGTAAGAGTGGGATAAACGACCCCGGCCTAAAGAGGAAGGAGAAGGAGAAGGAGAAGGAGAAGGAGGAGGAGGAGGAGAAGGAGGAGAGGAAGAGGAAGGAGAAGGAGGAGGAGGAGGAGGAGAGGAAGGAGGAGGAGGAGGAGGAGGAGGAGGAGGAGAGGAAGAGGAAGGAGAAGACGAAGAGGAAGAAGAGGAAGAGGAAGAGGAAGAAGAAGAAGAAGAGGAAGGAGGAGGAGGAGAGGAAGAGGAAGGAGAAGACGAAGAGGAAGAAGAGGAAGAGGAAGAGGAAGGAGAAGGAGGAGGAGGAGGAGGAGAAGAAGAAGAGAAAGGAGGAGGAGGAGAGGAAGAGGAAGGAGAAGACGAAGAGGAAGAAGAGGAAGAGGAAGAAGAAGAAGAAGAAGAAGAAGGAGAAGGAGGAGGAGGAGAAGAAGAAGAAGAAGAGAAAGGAGAAGGAGGAGGAGGAGGAGAGGGAGAGGAAGGAGAAGACGAAGAGGAAGAAGAGAAAGACGAAGAAGAAGAAGAAGAAGAGGAGGAGGAGAAGAAGAAGAGGAGGAGGAGGAGGAGGGAGGAGGAGAAGAAGAGGAGGAGGAGGAGGAGGAGGAGGAGGGAGGAGGAGGAGGAGAAGAAGAAGAAGAAGAAGAAGAAGAAGAGGAGGAGGAGGAGGAAGGAGAAGGAGGAGGAGGAGGAGAAGAAGAAGAAGAGGAGGAAGGAGGAGGAGGAGGAGGAGGAGGAGAAGAGAAAGGAGAAGGACGAGAAGAAGAAGAAGAAGAAGAAGAAGAAGAAGAAGAAGAAGAAGAAGAGAAAGGAGAAGGAGGAGGAGGAGGAGGAGGAGAAGAAGAAAGAGAAGGAGGAAGAGGAGGAGAGGGAGAGGAAGGAGAAGACAAAGAGGAAGAAGAGGAAGAAGAAGAGGAGGAGGAGGAAAAGGAAGAAGAAGAAGGGGAAGAAGGGGAAGGAGAAGAAGAAGCAGAGGAAGAGGAAGAGGAAGAGGAAGGAGGAGAAGAAGAAGAAGACAACGACGACCACAACGACTCTGGCACAAGCCAGTCCAGGTGGTCCCAGTGGTGATCGGCACACTGGGTGCAGTGCCTCAAGACCTTGGTCTGCACTTAAACACAATCGGTGCTGACAAAATTTCCATCCGCCAGCTGTGAAAGGCCACCTTACTGCGATCTGCACGCATTATTCGCCGACACATCACACAGTCCTAGACACTTGGGAAGTGTCCGACGTGTGATCCAATTCAATAGCCAGCAGAGTGTCTGCTGTGGACTCATCTTGTTGTGTTAATAATAATAATAATAATAATAATAATAATAATAATGCATCTCTCTCACTTCCACATTGTTGGATCATCAAATGTCTAGATGTCATCGGGGTTTGTAAAAATATTAGGAACAAGCCAGTCAAAGTGGTCCCAGTAGTGACATTAAGTCCAGTCATGTCCAACTCTGCAACTCTGGTGCTCATCTCCATTTCTAAGCCGAAGAGCCGGCGTTGTCCTTAGACACCTCCAAGTTCATGTGGCTGCATGGAGCACCATTGCCTTCCCGTCGGAGCGGTACCTATTGATCTACTCACATTTGCATGTTTTCAAACTACTAGAGTGGGAGAAGCTGGAGCTAACAGCGGGAGCTCACTCCGCTCCCCAGATTCAAACCTGTGACTTTTTGGTTAGCAAGTTCAGCAGCTCAGCGGTTTAAACCGCTGAGTTAGAAGAGACCTCATGGGCCATCCAGTCCAACCCCATTCTACCCAGAAGGAGGACAATCGCATTCAAACCACCCCGACAGATGGCCATCCAGCCTCTGTTTCAAAGCCTCCAAAGAAGAGGACTCCACTACACTCCGGGGCAGAGAGTTCCACTGCTGAACAGTTCTCACAGTAAGGAAGTTCTTCCTCATGTTCAGGTGGAAACTCCTTTCCTGTAGTTTGAATATAATAATAATAATAATAACAATAACAACAACAACAACAACAACAATAATTTGATTTTTGATATGAAACCCAGCATATATATCTCATTTGCTGTGACATACTGTTTTTTGTGTCAGTAAAATAATAATAATAATAATAATAATAATAATAATAATAATAATAATAGATGTCTCCTTCTCTAGTGCTTTCTAAGCAGAGACTGGATGGCCATCTGTCAGGAGGGATCAGATGGTGTCTTCCTTTATGGCAGAAGGGGTTAAATTGGATGGCCCTATGATTCAATGACAGTAATAATAATAATAATGTAATATAATAATAACAATAACAATAATAATATAGTAAAATAAAATAATGATAATAATAATAATAATAACAATAACAATATCAATAACAATAATAGTTGTCTCCTTTCCCGATGCTTTCTAAGCAGAGTTTGGGTGGCCATCTGTGGGGAGGGATTAGATGGTGTATTCCTTTTATGTCAGAAGGGGGTTTAATAGGATGGCCCTTGGGGTGTCTTCCAAGTTTCTGATGCAATAACAACAACAACAACAACAACAACAACAACAATAGATGTCTCCTTCCCTGATGCTTTCAAAACAGAGTCTGGATGGCCATCTGTGGGGAGGGATTAGATGGTGTATTCCTTTACGTCAGAAGGTTTAATAGGATGGGCCTTGGGGTGTCTTCCAAGTTTCTGATGCAATAACAACAACAACAACAACAACAATGGATGTCTCCTTTCCTGATGCTTTCAAAACAGAGTCTGGATGGCCATCTGTGGAGAGGGATTAGATGGTGTCTTCCTTTATGTCAAAAGGGGATTTAATAGGATGGGCCTTGGGGTGTCTTCCAAGTTTCTGATGCAATAACAACAACAACAACAACAACAACAATGGATGTCTCCTTTCCTGATGCTTTCAAAACAGAGTCTGGATGGCCATCTGTGGAGAGGGATTAGATGGTGTCTTCCTTTATGTCAAAAGGGGATTTAATAGGATGGGCCTTGGGGTGTCTTCCAAGTTTCTGATGCAATAACAACAACAACAACAACAACAACAACAACAATGGATGTCTCCTTTCCTGATGCTTTCAAAACAGAGTCTGGATGGCCATCTGTGGGGAGGGATTAGATGGTGTATTCCTTTTATGTCATAAGGGGGTTTAATAGGATGGCCCTTGGGGTGTCTTCCAAGTTTCTGATGCAATAACAACAACAACAACAATGGATGTCTCCTTTCCTGATGCTTTCAAAACAGAGTCTGGATGGCCATCTGTGGGGAGGGATTAGATGGTGTATTCCTTTTATGTCAGAAGGGGGTTTAATAGGGTGGCCCTTGGGGTGTCTTCCAAGTTTCTGATGCAATAACAACAACAACAACAACAACAACAATGGATGTCTCCTTTCCTGATGCTTTCAAAACAGAGTCTGGATGGCCATCTGTGGGGAGGGATTAGATGGTGTATTCCTTTTATGTCATAAGGGGGTTTAATAGGATGGCCCTTGGGGTGTCTTCCAAGTTTCTGATGCAATAACAACAACAACAACAACAACAACAACAACAATGGATGTCTCCTTTCCTGATGCTTTCAAAACAGAGTCTGGATGGCCATCTGTGGGGAGGGATTAGATGGTGTATTCCTTTTATGTCAGAAGGGGGTTTAATAGGGTGGCCCTTGGGGTGTCTTCCAAGTTTCTGATGCAATAACAACAACAACAACAACAACAACAATGGATGTCTCCTTTCCTGATGCTTTCAAAACAGAGTCTGGATGGCCATCTGTGGGGAGGGATTAGATGGTGTATTCCTTTTATGTCAGAAGGGGGTTTAATAGGGTGGCCCTTGGGGTGTCTTCCAAGTTTCTGATGCAATAACAACAACAACAACAACAACAACAATGGATGTCTCCTTTCCTGATGCTTTCAAAACAGAGTCTGGATGGCCATCTGTGGAGAGGGATTAGATGGTGTATTCCTTTTATGTCATAAGGGGGTTTAATAGGGTGGCCCTTGGGGTGTCTTCCAAGTTTCTGATGCAATAACAACAACAACAACAACAACAACAATGGATGTCTCCTTTCCTGATGCTTTCAAAACAGAGTCTGGATGGCCATCTGTGGGGAGGGATTAGATGGTGTATTCCTTTTATGTCATAAGGGGGTTTAATAGGGTGGCCCTTGGGGTGTCTTCCAAGTTTCTGATGCAATAACAACAACAACAACAACAACAACAATGGATGTCTCCTTCCCTGATGCTTTCAAAACAGAGTCTGGATGGCCATCTGTGGGGAGGGATTAGATGGTGTATTCCTTTTATGTCATAAGGGGGTTTAATAGGATGGCCCTTGGGGTGTCTTCCAAGTTTCTGATGCAATAACAACAACAACAACAACAACAACAACAATGGATGTCTCCTTTCCTGATGCTTTCAAAACAGAGTCTGGATGGCCATCTGTGGGGAGGGATTAGATGGTGTATTCCTTTTATGTCAGAAGGGGGTTTAATAGGGTGGCCCTTGGGGTGTCTTCCAAGTTTCTGATGCAATAACAACAACAACAACAACAACAACAACAATGGATGTCTCCTTTCCTGATGCTTTCAAAACAGAGTCTGGATGGCCATCTGTGGGGAGGGATTAGATGGTGTATTCCTTTTATGTCAGAAGGGGGTTTAATAGGGTGGCCCTTGGGGTGTCTTCCAAGTTTCTGATGCAATAACAACAACAACAACAACAACAACAACAATGGATGTCTCCTTTCCTGATGCTTTCAAAACAGAGTCTGGATGGCCATCTGTGGGGAGGGATTAGATGGTGTATTCCTTTTATGTCATAAGGGGGTTTAATAGGATGGCCCTTGGGGTGTCTTCCAAGTTTCTGATGCAATAACAACAACAACAACAACAACAACAATGGATGTCTCCTTCCCTGATGCTTTCAAAACAGAGTCTGGATGGCCATCTGTGGAGAGGGATTAGATGGTGTATTCCTTTATGTCAGAAGGGGGTTAAATAGGATGGGCCTTGGGGTGTCTTCCAAGTTTCTGATGCAATAACAACAACAACAACAACAACAACAACAACAACAATGGATGTCTCCTTCCCTGATGCTTTCACAACAGAGTCTGGATGGCCATCTGTGGAGAGGGATTAGATGGTGTCTTCCTTTATGTCAGAAGGGGATTTAATAGGATGTCCCTTGGGGTGTCTTCCAAGTTTCTGATGCAATAACAACAACAACAACAACAACAACAATAGATGTCTCCTTCCCTGATGCTTTCAAAACAGAGTCTGGATGGCCATCTGTGGGGAGGGATTAGATGGTGTATTCCTTTTATGTCAGAAGGGGGTTAAATAGGATGGCCCTTGGGGTGTCTTCCAAGTTTCTGATGCAATAATAATAGTAGTAGTAGTAGTAGTAGTAGTAGTAGTAATAATGGTGTCTAACCCTCTTTAAAGATTTCAGCGGGGATCCCATCAGGTCCGCTGGCTTTGTTACCTTTTAATTGGCTAATGCCTATTCTTTCTTTATGGCAGAAGGGGGCTGGGCTGGATGACCCTTGCAGTTCCCTTCCAACTCCAGGATCTCTATATTATCGAAGGCTTTCATGGCCGGAATCACTGGGTTGTTGTAGCTTTTTTCGGGCTGTATGGCCATGTTTTAGAAGCATTCTCTCCTGACGTTTCGCCTGCATCTATGGCAAGCATCCAGGATCCCTGCTTTTCCCGAAATGTCCTTGGAACAGCATGGTGCAAAGTCACCTCCGCCCACTCCCCTCTCCTGCAGAATTTCAAGTTTAAAAGGATTAGAAGACTTCGTTTGCTTTTTTTCTTTTTCTTTCCCATGCAAACGGCCCAGGAATGTTCGGAAAGCATGCAGGGACTTGCGGGGTCTGCCAAGGGATGACTCAGGCCTGGCCGGGGATTCGGCCTGGGAATTCTTCCGCCACAACAGTCCCGAGAAACAAGCTCGTCACTACACCAGCTGAATATGGACATATATAACCATGTCGTTGAATCGTACACTTAGAAGGGACCCCCAGAGGTCATCCAGTCCAACCCCTCGCGAGGATTTTCCCAGCGGAGGTCGGAAGGGAGACACCTCGATAGTTTCCAGTGTTTCCCCTTTTTTGAAAAAGTCTGGCGGGATTTTCTCGGTCGCCCACACTTTTTTAATGACCTGGTAGGGTTGTTGTGTCCGCTCAGGTCCACCCCCTTTAAAGATTTCAGCGGGGATCCCATCAAGTCCGCTGGCTTTGTTACCTTTTAATTCGCTAATGGCTTTGCCTATCCCCTCCAAACTTGCTCATCCCTGGTTTGTTGTTGCAGGATCGTAGAATTATAGAAAAATAGATATGGAAGAGACCTGGTAGGGTTGCTGTGTCCGCTCAGGTTCACCCTCTTTAAAGATTTCAGCAGGGATCCCATCAGGTCCGCTGGCTTTGTTACCTTTTAATTCGCTAATGGCTTTGCCTATCCCCTCCAAACTTGCTCATCCCTGGTTTGTTGTTGCAGGATCGTAGAATTATAGAATAATAGATATGGAAGAGACCTGGTAGGGTTGCTGTGTCCGTTCAGGTCCACCCTCTTTAAAGATTTCAGCGAGGATCCCATCAGGTCCGCTGACTTTGTTACCTTTTAATTCGCTAACGGCTTTGCCTATCCCCTCCAAACTTGCTCATCCCTGGTTTATTGTTGCAGGATCGTAGAATCATAGAAAAATAGATATGGAAGAGACGTGGTAGGGTTGCTGTGTCCGCTCAGGTTCACCCTCTTTAAAGATTTCAGCAGGGATCCCATCAGGTCCGCTGGCTTTGTTATCTTTTAATTCGCTAATGGCTTTGCCTATTCCCTCCAAAGTAGCTCATCCCTGGTTTACTGTTGTGAGATTGTAGAATCATAGAATAGTTATGGAAAAGACCACATGGGCCATCTAGTCTAACCCCAATCTTCCAGGCAGGAGGACACAACCACACAAAGGACACAAAGCCTTTCTAACAGATAGACATCCCGCCTCAATTTAAAGAGACCACATGATGGCTTTGCCTTAGGGTTGCCACCTGGTAGGGTTTAAATGACCTTGTAGGGTTGTTGTGTCAGCTCAGGTCCACCCTCTTTAAAGATTTCAGCGGGGATCCCATCAGGTCCACTGGCTTTGTTATCTTTTAATTCGCTAACGGCTTTGCCTATTCCCTCCAAACTTGCTCATCCCTGGTTTGTTGTTGCGGGATCTTAGAATAGAGACCACGTGGGCCATCTACTCCAACCTCAATCTTCCAGGCAGGAGGACACAACCAAAGCCTTCCTGGCAGATAGTCATCCAGCCTCAACTTAAAAGAGACCCCATGATGGCTTTGCCTTAGGGTTGCCACCTGGTAGGGTTTAGATGACCTTGTAGGGTTGTTGTGTCAGCTCAGGCCCACCCTCTTTAAAGATTTCAGCGGGGATCCCATCAAGTCCGCTGGCTTTGTTACCTTTTAATTCGCTAATGGCTTTGCCTATTCTCTCCAAACTAGCTCATCCCTGGTTTGTTGTTGCGGGATCTTTGAATAGAGACCACGAGGGCCATCTAGTCCAACCTCAATCTTCCAGGCAGGAGGACACAACCAAAGCCTTCCTGACAGATAGACATCCAGCCTCGACTTAAAAGAGACCCCATGATGGCTTTGCCTTAGGGTTGCCACTTGGTAAGGTTTAAGTGACCTTGTAGGGTTGTTATGTTAGCTCAGGTCCACCCTCTTTAAAGATTTCAGCAGGGATCCCATCAGGCCCGCTGGCTTTGTTATCTTTTAATTCACTAACGGCTTTGCCTATTCCCTCCAAACTAGCTCGTCCCTGGTTTGTTGTTGCGGGATCGTCGAATCATAGAATAATAGATATGGATGAGACCTCGTTTGCCATCTAGTCCAACCCCGATCTTCCAGGTAGGAGGACACAACCAAAGCTCTCCTGACAGATAGACATCCAGTCTCAACTTAAAAGAGACTCCATGATAGCTTTGCCTTAGGGTTGCTACCTGGTAGGGTTTAAATGACCTTGTAGGGTTGTTGTGTCAGCTCAGGTCCACCCTCTTTAAAGATTTCAGCGGGGATCCCATCAGGTCCGCTGGCTTTGTTATCTTTTAATTCGCTAATGGCTTTGCCTATTCCCTCCAAACTTGCTCATCCCTGGTTTGTTGTTGCGGGATCTTAGAATAGAGACCACGTGGGCCATCTACTCCAACCTCAATCTTCTTGGCAGAAGGACACAACCAAAGCCTTCCTAACAGATAGACACCCAGTCTCAATTTAAAGAGACCCCATGATGGCTTTACCTTAGGGTTGCCACTTGGTAAGGTTTAAGTGACCTTGTAGGGTTGTTGTGTCAGCTCAGGTCCACCCTCTTTAAAGATTTCAGCGGGGATCCCATCAGGTCCGCTGGCTTTGTTACCTTTTAATTCGCTAATGGCTTTGCCTATTCTCTCCAAACTAGCTCATCTGTGGTTTGTTGTTGCGGGATCGTAGAATCATAGAATAATAGAGACCATGTGGGCCATCTAGTCCAACCCCAATCTTCCAGGCAGGAGGACACAACCAAAGCCTTCCTAACAGATAGACATCCAGCCTCAATTGAAAGATTCACCGTGATGGCTTTGCCTTAGGGTTGCCACTTGTCAAAATAAATGACCACAAGGCACATGGTCACAATGCAACCCAGAGATTCCAAACTGGTTTTTCCTCGCTTCTTGCCCAGACCGCGACTTTTGACCAAGATTTCACCCCGTTCCTTATCTCGGACCATTTTCTGCTCAAAGATAAGTGGCGAAAGTGCAGAGTTGCGCATGTGCCTCCATGTGCCATGAAAAATGAGTCTGTCCATTAAAAACCCAGCAATTCTTGGGACTGCCACTCCCAGCATACTTCACCATTGCTGATACCGACGCTCCCAACACCTACAATGTGTTATAGATCAAGACCGGGGGACCTCAGTAGCAAAACAAACACTACTAAGAATGGCCATCTGTCATTAGGGCTTTGATGGTGTCTTCCTGCCTGGCAGAAAGAGGTCAGACTAGATGGTCCCCTTGGGGTCTCTTTCAACTCTAAAACTCAATAATAATGATAATGACAATGACAACAACAACGTCTCCTTCTCATAGAAGCCTACACCTGGAAGAGATTCCCAATCCGGATGGCCATCTGTTGGGAGGGCTTTGATGGTGACTTCTTGCCTGGCAGAAAGGGGTCAGACTAGATGGTCCCCTTGAGGTCTCTTCCAACTCTAGAATTCAATAATAATAATGCTGATAATAATAATGATAATGCTGATAATAATAATAGATGGTGTCTCCTTCTCATAGAAGCCTAGACCTGGAAGAGACTCCCAATCTGGATGGCCATCTGTCGGGAGGCCTTTAATGGTGTCTTCCTGCCTGGCAGAAGGGGGGTCAGACTAGATGGCCTCATTAGGATCTCTTCAAACTCTAGAATTCGATGGTGTCTCCTTCTCATAGAAGCCTAGACCTGGAAGAGACTCCCAATCCTGATGGCCATCTGTCAGGAGGGCTTTGATTATGTCTTCCTGCCTGACAGAAGGAGGTCAGACTAGATGGCCTCATTGGGATTTCTTCAAACTCTAGAATTCAATTAATAATAATAATAATAATAATAATAATAATAATAATAATAGATGAAGATGAAGTGTAGAGCTGGAAGAGACTCTAAATCTGGATGGTCATTTGTCGAGAGGGCTTTGATGGTCTTCCTGCCTGGCAGAAGGGGGTTGGACTAGATGGTCTCCTTGGAGTTTCTCCAATCTGTAGGATTACATAATAATAATAATAATAATAATAATAATAATAATAATAATAATAATAATAAATAGATGATGATCATGATCGTCATGATGGAGTCCCCATCTCTTGGAATCCTAGAGTTGGAAGAGACCCCCAATCCAGATGGCCATCTGTTGAAAGGGCTTTGATGGTGTCTTCCTTCTCTTCCAACTCTAGGATTATATTATTGTTGTTGTTATTATTATTATTATTATTATTATTATTATTATTATTATTGAAGAAGAAGAAGAAGAAGAAGAAGATGATGATGATGATGATGATGATGATGATGATGGGGTCTCCTTCTCTTTGAATCCTAGAGCTGGAAGAGACCCCCAATCCAGATGGCCATCTGTCGGGAGGGATTGGATGGTTTCTTCCTTCTCTTCCAACTAGAATTATATTATTGTTATTGTTGTTGTTGTTATTATTATTGATGATGATAGTGATGATGATGATGATGGAGTTTCCTTATAATCCTAGAGCTGGAGGAGGCCCACTGCCTGGATGGCCATCTGTCAGGAGGGATCTAATGGTGTCTTCCTTCTCTTCCAACTTTAGGATTCTATTGTTGTTTCTGTTGTTGATGACGATGATGGAGTCTCCTTCACTTAGAATCCTACAGCTGGAAGAGACCCCAATCCAGATGGCCATCTGCCGGGAGGGATTGAATGGTGTCTTCCTTCTCTTCCAACTAGAACTATGTTGTTGTTGTTGTTGTTGTTGTTGTTGTTGTTGTTGTTATTGATGATGATAGTGATGATGATGACGATGGAGTTTCCTTATAATCCTAGAGCTGGGGGAAGCCCACTGCCTGGATGGCCATCTGTCAGGAGGGATTTGATTGTGTCGTCCTTCTCTTCCAACTCTAGGAGTCTATCGTTGTTTCTGTTGTTGTTGATGATGATGATGATGATGATGATGATGATGGAGTCTCCTTCACTTAGAATCCTAGAGCTGGAAGAGACCCCCAGTCTGGATGGCCATCTGCCAGGAGGGATCTGATTGTGTTTTCCTTCTCTTCCAACTCTAGGATTCTATTGCTGTTTCCGTTGTTGTTGTGGTGATGATGATGATGATGATGATGATGATGATGATGATGATGATGGAGTCTCCTTCACTTAGAATCCTAGAGCTGGAAGAGACCCCCAATCCAGATGGCCATCTGCCAGGAGGGATCTGATGGCTTCTTTCTTCTCTTCCAACTCTTGGATTCTAAGAGGAGACTCCACCAATAATCATCATCATCATCATCATCATCATCATCATCATCATCATCCTAGAGTTGAAAGAGGAGGACACCATCAAACCCTACCAACAGATGACCATCCAGAATGGGGGTTTCTTCCAGTTCTAGGATTCTAAGAGAAGGAGACTCCATCATCATCTACTATTGTTGTTGGTGCTATTATTATTATTATTATGTTGTTGTTGTTGTCGAAGGCTTTAATGATCAAAATCATTGGCTTGCTGTGAGTTTTCCGGGCTGTCTGGCCTTGTACCAGAAGCATTCTCTCCTGACATTTCACCCACATCTATGGCAGGCCTCCTCAGAGGTTGTGAGGTCTGTTGGAAACTAGGCAAGTGAGGTGTATGCATGCGAAGGCTTTCATGACCAGAATCACTGGGTTGCTGTGAGTTTTCTGGGCTGTCTGGCCTTGTACCAGAAGCATTCTCTCCTGACATTTCACCCACATCTATGGCAGGCCGACTCAGAGGTTGTGAGGCCTGTTGGAAACTAGGCAAGTGAGGTGTATGCATGCGAAGGCTTTCATGACCAGAATCACTGGGTTGCTGTGAGTTTTCCGGGCTGTCTGGCCTTGTACCAGAAGCATTCTCTCCTGACATTTCACCCACATCTATGGCAGGCCGACTCAGAGGTTGTGAGGTCTGTTGGAAACTAGGCAAGTGAGTTGTATGCATGCGAAGGCTTTCATGACCAAAATCACTGGGTTGCTGTGAGTTTTCCGGGTTGTCTGGCCTTGTACCAGAAGCATTCTCTCCTGACATTTCACCCACATCTATGGCAGGCCGACTCAGAGGTTGTGAGGCCTGTTGGAAACTAGGCAAGTGAGGTGTATGCATGCGAAGGCTTTCATGACCAGAATCACTGGGTTGCTGTGAGTTTTCCGGGTTGTCTGGCCTTGTACCAGAAGCATTCTCTCCTGACATTTCACCCACATCTATGGCAGGCCGACTCAGAGGTTGTGAGGCCTGTTGGAAACTAGGCAAGTGAGGTGTATGCATGCGAAGGCTCTCATGACCAGAATCACTGGGTTGCTGTGAGTTTTCCGGGCTGTCTGGCCTTGTACCAGAAGCATTCTCTCCTGACATTTCACCCACATCTATGGCAGGCCGACTCAGAGGTTGTGAGGCCTGTTGGAAACTAGGCAAGTGAGGTGTATGCATGCGAAGGCTTTCATGACCAGAATCACTGGGTTGCTGTGAGTTTTCCGGGCTGTCTGGCCTTGTACCAGAAGCATTCTCTCCTGACATTTCACCCACATCTATGGCAGGCCGACTCAGAGGTTGTGAGGTCTGTTGGAAACTAGGCAAGTGAGGTGTATGCATGCGAAGGCTTTCATGACCAGAATCACTGGGTTGCTGTGAGTTTTCCGGGCTGTCTGGCCTTGTACCAGAAGCATTCTCTCCTGACATTTCACCCACATCTATGGCAGGTCGACTCAGAGGTTGTGAAGTCTGTTGGAAACTAGGCAAGTGAGGTGTATGCATGCGAAGGCTTTCATGACCAGAATCACTGGGTTGCTGTGAGTTTTCCGGGCTGTCTGGCCTTGTACCAGAAGCATTCTCTCCTGACATTTCACCCACATCTATGGCAGGCCGACTCAGAGGTTGTGAGGTCTGTTGGAAACTAGGCAAGTGAGGTGTATGCACGTATGTATGTATGTATGCATGTATGTATGTATGTATGTATGTATAATGTCCAGGGTAGGAGAAAGAACTCTTGTCTGTTGGAGGCAAGTGTGAATGTTGCCATTGGCTACCTTGATTAGCATCGAATGACCTTGCAGCTTCAAGGCCTGGCTGCTTCCTGCCTGGGGGAATCCTTTGTTGGGAGGCGTCAGGCAGCCCTAATTGTTTCCCTGTCTGGAATTCACAGCCAGGCTTTGAAACTGCAAGGCCATTCAATGCTAAAGAGGCGGTCAATTGCCACATTCCGATTTGCCTCCAGGAGTTATTATTCCAACCGTGGACATTATTCCAGAGATATATAAACCTCACTTGCCTCGTTTCCAACAGACCTCACAACCTCTGAGGATGCCTGCCGTAGGTGTGGGTGAAACGTCAGGAGAGAATGCTTCTAGAAAATGGCCAGCCAGACCAGAAAACACACAACAACCCAGTGATTTAGACCAACGTAAAGGTAAAGGTTTCCCCTGACATTAAGCCTAGTCGAATCCAACTCTGGTGGGTTCTGCTCATCTCCATTTCTAAGCCAAAGAGCCGGCGTTGTCCGTAGACACCTCCAAGGTCATGTGGCCAGCATGACTGCATGGAGCGCCGAAGCGGTACTTATCCATCTACTCACATTTGAATGTTTTCGAACTGCTAGGTTGGCAGAGCTGGAGCTAACAGAGGGAGCTCACCCTGCCCCCTGGATTTGACCCACCGACCTTTCGGTCAACAAGTTCAGCAGGTCAATGGTTACCTTCCTGCTGGATCTACTCACATTTGCATGTTTTCGAACTGCTAGGTTGGCAGGAGCTGGGGCTAACAGCGGGAGCTCACCCCGCTCCCCGGATTTGCACCTCCAACCTTTTGGTCAGCAGCTCAGCTGTTACCTTCCTGCTTGAGCAGTACCTATTGATCTACTCACATTTGCATGTTTTCGAACTGCTAGGTTGGCAGGGGCTGGGGCTAACAGTGGGAGCTCACCCCGCTTCCCAGATTCAAATCTTCAACCTTTTGGTCCGCAAGTTCAGCAGCTCAGTGGTTACCTTTCCATGAAACAAGTCCTATTGATCCACGCCCATTTGCATGTTTTCGAACTGCTAGGTTGGCAGGAGCTGGGACTAACAGCGGGAGCTCACCCCGCTCCCCAGATTTGAACCACTAACCTTTTGGTCAGCAAGTTCAGCAGCTCAGCTGTTACCTTCCTGCTTGAGCGGTACCTATTGATCTACTCACATTTGCATGTTTTCAAACTGCTAGATTGGCAGGAGCTGGGGCTAACAGTATGAGCTCACCTTGCTCCCTGGATTCGAACCACCAACCTTTTGGTCAGCAAGTTCAGCATCTCAGCGGTTACCGTTCCATGAAACAGGACCTATTGATCTGCTCCCCCCGCTCCCCAGAGTCGCACTTTCAACCTTTTGGTCAGCAAGTTCAGCAGCTCAGCGGTTACCTTCCAGCTGGAGCAGTACCTATTGATCTACACACATTTGCATGTTTTCGAACTGCTTGGTTGGCAGGAGCTGGGGCTAACAGCAGGAGTTCACCCTGTTCCCCGGATTCGAACCTCCAACCTTTTGGTCAGCAAGTTCAGCATCTCCGTGGTTACCTTCCTGCTGGCGTGGTACCTATTGATCTACTCACATTTGCATGTTTTCGAACTGCTAGATTGACAGGAGCTGGGGCTAACAGTATGAGCTCACCTTGCTCCCTGCATTCAAACTGCTGACCTTTTGGTCAGCAAGTTCAGCAGCTCAGCGGTTACCTTTCCATGAAACAAGACCTATCTCACTGGTTACCTTCCTGCTGGTGCAGTACCTATTGATCTACTCACATATGCATGTTTTCGAACTGCTAGGTTGGCAGGAGCTGGGGCTAACAGCGGGAGCTCTCCCCACTCCCCAGATCTGAACCGCCAACCTTTTGGTCAGCAAGTTCAGCAGCTCAGCGGTTACCTTCCAGCTGGAGCAGTATCTATTAATCTACCCACATTTGCATGTTTTCGAACTACTAGGTTGGCAGGAGCTGGGGCTAACAGCAGGAGCTCTCCCCACTCCCCAGATCTGAACCGCCGACCTTTCGGTCAGCAAGTTCAGCAGCTCAGCGGTTACCTTTCCATGAAACTAGACCTATCTCACTGGTTACCTTCCTGCTGGTGCAGTACCTATTGATCTACTCACATCTGCATGTTTTCGAACTGCTAGGTTGGCAGGAGCTGGGGCTAACAGCGGGAGCTCACCCCGCTCCCCAGATCTGAACCACCAACCTTCCGGTCAGCAAGTTCAGCGACTCAGTGGGAGCATATTGTTGTTGTTGTTACTGATTGATTATGATGATGATGGGAGCCTCGTTCTCGATGGCAACACTCTCTCGCCCCTTACAAGGAATTTTGGCTGGGCGCATTAGTTCAGCAGCTGCATGTCTTTGTGCAGATTAGCATTAATCTTCCTAAAACAGGCCCTTTGTGCTCGGAAACGGTGAAGTTCTTTTTTTCTTCCCTCCTTCCTTCTTCCCCCGTTGGAGTTATTTTTAGCGAAGTGTGCAAGAGCCGACGCGGTGCGATTTGGGCTCCGAAACCAAGGCGCAAAAAACGATATTTTGGGTTTGTGGATCTGGAACAGAAGGGAGACCGAAGACAAGAGATGCACCTTTCGCTCGGCTGCAAAAAGCAACGATTCCGACTCCTGCCGTTTGGCATTACGAGCTGCAAAGCTCCCGTTCGTTCGTTCGTTCGCTCGTTTCTTCGTTCGCTGCATTCCCTTGCAAAATATTTCCGCCCCAAAGCGCGACGGCAACGACATTGCAAAAAATGTCAACTTCCTCCCCGAAAGCATCCACCCACCGCAAGCAGATTGTGTGGCACAAACATTGATCAACATTCAGCAGCTTGCCGCACAAAAAAAAAAAATACACACACAAAAGCCGTCCGCGCATGCAAGTGATGTGCGCTATGCACACAAAGGGACACACAAAGCGCACACATTCGGGGAAAACGCAGGAATGAAAAGGAGGCTCACCACCCGGATCTTGCAAAGCTTTCCCCGCTCTTCCTTCATCCACAGCCAAGATGCGGCGGTTTCATGCGCGGCGCTCCATGCGGCAAGGCTTGTCCTGCCCACCCCACACACCTTGGTGGATAGCGCACCGATTCGCACACCAAACACAGAGAAGTAGAAGATGCTTTCTGTACCCAAATGGCCACGTTCGGAGACAAACTGAACTACAACATGCTTGATGCGCCCAAATGTCCACATTTCGAGAACTGAATATGTTTAATGCGCCCAAATGTCCACATTCTGAGAACTGAATATGTTTAATGCGCCCAAATGTCCACATTCTGAGAACTGAATATGTTTAATGTGCCCAAATGTCCACATTCCGACAACTGAACATGTTTAATGCACCCAAATGTCCACATTCTGAGAATTGAATATGTTTAATGCGCCCAACTGTCCACATTCTGAGAACTAAATAAGCTTTATGCACCCAATGTCCACATTCCGAAAACCAAACATGTTTAATGTGCCCAAATGTCCAAATGTCGACAACTGAACATGCTTAGTGTACCCAAATGTCCACATTTCAAGAACTAAACATGCTTTATGCACCCAAATATCCACACTCTGAGAACTGAACATGTTTAATGCGCCAAATGTCCATATTCCAAGTGAACATGCTTAATGCGCCCAGATGTCCACATTCCAAGATCTGAACATGCATTACGCACCCAAATGTCCACATTTTGAGAACTGAACATGTTTAATGTGCGTAAATGTCCATATTCCAAGAAGTGAACATGCTTAATGCACCCAGATGTCCACATTCTGAGAACTGAATATGTTCAACGCGCCCAAATGTCCACATTCTGAGAATTGAACATGCTTTACGCACCCAAATGTCCACATTTCAAGAACTGAACATGCTTTATGCACCCAATTGTCCACATTCCAAGAACATGCTTAATGCGCCCAAATGTCCACTATCCAAGGACTGAACATTTTATGTGCCCAAATGTCTACTTTTTGAGAACCGAACATGCTTAATGCGCCCAAATATCCACATTCTGAAAACTGAACATGTTTAATGTGTCCAAATGTCCATGTTCCAACAACTGAACATGTTTAATGCACCCAAATGTCCACATTCAAAGAACTGAACATGTTTAATGCACCCAAATGTCCACATTCCGAGAACTAAACATACTTAATGTGCCCAAATGTCCACATTCTGAAAACTGAAGATGCTTAATGCGCCCAACTGTCCATATTCTGAGAACTAAATAAGCTTTATGCACCCAAATGTCCATATTCCGACAACTGAACATCTTTAATGCGCCCACATGTTCACATTTCGAGAACTGAACATGTTTAATGCGCCCAAATGTCCACATTCCAATAACTGAACATGTTTAATGCACCCAAATGTCCACATTCTGAGAACTGAACTTAGTTTATGCGCCCAAATGTCCACATTCCAAGGATTGAACATGTTTAATGCGCCCAAATGTCCACATTCTGAGAACTGGACATGCTTTACGCACCCAAATGTCCACTTTTTGAGAACTGAAAATGCTTAATGCGCCCAAGTTTTTCATATTCTGAGAATTGAAAATGCTTAATGCACTCAAATGTCCACATTGATAGAACTGTACATGTATTATGCGCCCAAATTTAGAAGAAAATAACCCAACTAGAACTCACTTCATGTGCACAAAAGCGCCGCCAACATCTTGGAATAGCACCTTCACCACTATTCAGCCTCATGGGTCCAAAGGATATCCTGTTATGGGGGTGATTGTGCATGCACATGATGTGATCTGAGCAAGAGGATGCTTTGTGTGTCCAAAAAGCGCCACCGCTTTCTTAAGCATCATCATCATTATCAATAGGACCTTCACCTTATGCGCCCAAACAGTACCCAGTTATGGGGATGGTTTTGCATGCACATGATTTGAGATGAACTTGGACACACTTCATGTGCTCAAATGCGCCACCAATGTCTTAAGCATTATTATTACGATTATTATTATTATCAATAGCACCTTCGCGATTGGAATCCCAAGGCCCTTCCTTATGGCACCAAAGGATGTCCAGTTATGGGACAGAACCCTACACCTTTGGTGCATGCCACAATGCGCTCTGCACATGGGCAGGTGCGCTCTCTCCTTCCCTCCCTTCCTTAATTCGATATGTAACATTGTTTCCGATGCTGCGTTACATTGTCTCATTTTACCTTTGATTTCTTCTCTATTGTTTCTTTTGATCGCTAGTCATCAACGGAAATAACTAAATGCAACGTACTCTTGACATGATCAGATACTTGCTTGCACTCCGCACATGGGCAGAAGCACCTTCTCTCTTGTCCTTTACTATTATTATATGACAACGCACTCTGGACATGGGCAGAAGCACTCTCCTTCTGTTATTGCTATATAGTAATGCACTCTGCACATGGACAGAAGCACTCTCCCTCTATGTTCTTGTTATATAGCAATACACTCTGCACATGGGAAGAAGCACTCTCTATGTTATTATTATATAGCAATGTACTCTGCACATGGGCTGAAGCACTCTCTATGACATGAGCATATGCTTGTTTGCTTGCTCTCCTTTGCAACTGTCATATAGCCATGCACTCTGCACATGGGCTGAAGCAGTCTCCATGTTATTATATAGCAATGCACTCTGCACATGGGCAGAAGCACTCTATGTTATTATTATATAGCAATGCACTCTGCACATGGGCAGAAGCACTCTATGTTATTATTATATAGCAACGCACTCTGCACATGGGCAGAAGCACTCTCTATGTTATTATTATATAGCAATGCACTCTGCACATGGGCAGAAGCACTCTATGTTATTATTATATAGCAACGCACTCTGCACATGGGCAGAAGCAATCACTATGTTATTGTTATATAGCAATGCACTCCGCACATGGGCTGAAGCACTCTCTATGACATGAGCAGATGCTTGCTTGCTCTCCTTTGCAATTGTTATATAGCAATGCTCTCTGCACATGGGCAGAAGCACTTTCTATGTTATTATATTGCAACACACTCTGCACATGGGCAGAAGCAATCCCTATGTTATTGTTATATAGCAATATACTTTGGACATGCGCAGAAGTATTATTTCTCTCTCTCTTCCTTTGCTATTGCTATGTAGCGATGCACTCTGCACATGGGCAGAAGCATTGTCTATGACATGAGCAGACTCTTGCTTGCTCTCCCCTTTCTTTGCAATTGTTATATAGCAATGCACTCTGCACATGGCCAGGAGCACTCTCTCTATGTTATTATTACATAGCAATGTACTCTGCACATGGGCAGGTGCACTCTCTCTGTGTTATTATATAGCAACACACTGCACATGGGCAGGTGCACTCTCTCTCTCAATGTTATTATATAGCAACGCACTCTGCACATGGGCTGAAGCATTCTCTATGACATGAGCAGACGCTTGCTTACTCTCCCCTTCCTTTGCAATTGTTCTATAGCAACGCACTCTGCACATGAGCAGATGCAATCTCTATGTTATTGTTACATAGCAATATACTTTGGACATGGGCAGAAGTATTATTTCTCTCTTCCTTCGCTATTGATATGTAGCAATGCACTCTGCACATGGGCAGAAGCACTCACTCTGAGTGTGTTATTATATAGCAACACACTCTGCACATGGTCAGGAGCACTCTATGTTATTGTTATTATTATATCGCAACACACTCTGCACATGGGCAGAAGCACTATCTCTCTCTCTTTGCTACTGTTATATAGCAGCACACTCTGCACATGGTCAGGAGAATTCTCTCTCTGTTATTATTATATCGCAACGCACTAAGCACATGGGCAGAAGCACTATAGCTCTCTCTTTGCTACTGTTATATAGCAATGCACTCTGCACATAGGCAGAAGCACTCTCTCTATGCTATTATTATATAGCAATGCACTCTGCACATGGACAGAAATACTCTCCATGTTATTATATAGCAACGCACTCTGCACATGGGCAGGAGTGCACTCTCTATGCTATTATCACATAGCAATGCACTCTGCACATGGGCAGGAGCACTCTCTCTATGTTATTGTTATATAGCAATGCATTCTGCACATGGGCAGAAGCACTATCTCTCTCTCTT
Organism: Anolis sagrei; assembly: GCF_037176765.1. Lineage (NCBI taxonomy): Eukaryota > Metazoa > Chordata > Lepidosauria > Squamata > Anolidae > Anolis > Anolis sagrei. Next base: position 19,480,942 of record NC_090032.1, read on the forward strand.
TGCTACTGTTATATAGCAACACACTCTGGACATGGGCAGGAGCACTCTCTCTATGTTATTATATAGCAATGCACTCTGCGCATGGGCAGAAGCACTATCTCTCTCTCTTTGCTACTGTTATATAGCAACACACTCTGGACATGGGCAGAAGCACTCTCTCTGTGTTATTATATAGCAATGCACTCTGGTCATGGGCAGGGACACTCTTTCAATGTTATTATTATATAGCAATGCACTCTGCACATGGGCAGGAGCACTATATCTCTCTCTTTGCTACTGTTATATAGCAACACACTCTGGACATGAACAGAAGCACTCTCTCTATGTTATTATTATATCGCAACACACTCTGCACATGGGCAGAAGCACTATCTCTCTCTCTTTGCTACTGTTATATAGCACACACTCTGCACATGGGCAGGAGCGCACTCTCTATGCTATTATCATATAGCAATGCACTCTGCACATGAGCTGAAGCACTCTCTATGTTATTATATTGCAACACATTCTGCACATGGGCAAAAGCACTCTCTGTTATGATATAGCAATGCACTCTGCACATGGGCAGGAGCACACTATGTTATTATAATATAGCAACACAGTCTGTACATGGGCAGAAGCACTATATATCTCTCTTTGCTACTGTTATATAGCAACACACTCTGGACATGGGCAGAAGCACTCTCTCTATGTTATTATATAGCAATGCACTCTGCGCATGGGCAGAAGCAATATCTCTCTCTCTTTGCTACTGTTATATAGCAACACACTCCGGACATGGGCTGAAGCACTCTCTCTATGTTATTATTATATCGCAACACACTCTCTATAGGGCAGAAGCGCTATATATCTCTCTTTGCTACTGTTATATAGCAACACACTCTGCACATGGGCAGGAGCGCACTCTCTATGCTATTATTACATAGCAATGCACTCTGCACATGGGCAGGAGCACTCTCTCTATGCTATTATCACATAGCAATGCATTCTGCACATGGGCAGAAGCACTATCTCTCTCTCTTTGCTACTGTTATATAGCAACACACTCTGCACATGGGCTGAAGCACTCTCTATGTTATTATATTGCAACACATTCTGCACATGGGCAAAAGTACTCTCTGTTATGATATAGCAATGCACTCTGCACATGGGCAGAAGCACTCTCTATGTTATTATATTGCAACACATTCTGCACATGGGCAAAAGTACTCTCTGTTATGATATAGCAATGCACTCTGCACATGGGCAGAAGCAATCTCTATGCTATTATTACATAGCAATGCACTCTGCACATGGGCAGGAGCACTCTCTCTATGTTATGATTATATAGCAATGCACTCTGCACATGGGCAGGAGCACTCTCTCTATGCTATTATCACATAGCAATGCACTCTGCACATGAGCAGGAGCACTCTCTCTATGTCATTATTATATAGCAATGCATTCTGCACATGGGCAGGAGCACTATATCTCTCTCTTTGCTACTGTTATATAGCAACACACTCTGGACATGGGCAGGAGCATTCTCTCTATGTCATTATTATATAGCAATGCACTCTGCACATGGGCAGGAGCACTCTCTCTGTGTTATTATTATATAGCAATGCACTCTGCACATGGCCAGGAGCACTCTCTCTCTCTATGTTATTATATAGCAATGCACTCTGCACATGGGCAGAAGCACTCTCTCTATGTTATGATTATATAGCAATGCACTCTGCACATGGACAGAAGCACTCTCTCTATGTTATGATTATATAGCAATGCACTCTGCACATGGGCAGGAGCACTCTCTCTATGTTATGATTATATAGCAATGCACTCTGCACATGGACAGAAGCACTCTCTCTGTGTTATTATTATATAGCAATGCACTCTGCACATGGACAGAAGCACTCTCTATGTTATGATTATATAGCAATGCACTCTGCACATGGGCAGGAGCACTCTCTCTATGTTGTTATTACATAGCAATGCATTCTGCACATGGGCAGAAGCACTATCTCTCTCTCTTTGCTACTGTTATATAGCAACACACTCTGGACATGGGCAGAAGCACTCTCTATGTTATTGTTACATATTATTACATAGCAATGCACTCTGCACATGGGCAGAAGCACTATCTCTCTCTCTTTGCTACTGTTATATAGCAATGCACTCTGCACATGGGCAGGAGCCCTCTCTCCCTCCCTTTCCTCTGGCACCTCACTTTGGGCATGCAAAGCCTGCCTTTGTTGTCTCCTCCATCTGATGCAGCTGTGACCAAAAATGGAATTTCCAAACCCAGGGCAGGAATAAGAAGCATTCCCTTGGCCATGGAGAGAGGGAGGGGTGGGGTGGCACTCTGCACATGGGCAAGGGTCTTGGGGAAGGGGTCCCTGGTGCCAATGGGAGGGGGAAACCCACCCCCTAACAATGGCAAGGCTACTACTCACCGCAGCTTCAGTGAGGCTCCAGCCCAGCGGTGCCTTCCTGCTCTCTCTCCTCGCAGCAGCAGCAGCAGCAGAACCAGAGCGAAGGAAAGGAAGGAAGGAGGGAAGGAGAAAGAGGGAGGAGGGAGGGAGAGAGAGAGGGGAGGGGATTCCCACCCAAAGCCCTCCCCCTCCCTCCGGGGAGCCCCTCCCTCGCCTCCAGCCAAGCAGGAGACCCAAATCTAGACCCCCAAGGGGAACCTAGCCTAGGGAAGCCAGGCTCCCGCTCTCTGCTGCTTTGGGTCACCTGGAACAACCCTGTGTCCGGGTTCTAGGTTCCACCATTCAAGAAGGATCTGGATAAGGGCAGTCCAAATGACCACAGGTCTGGAAAGCCAAGCCATGGGCCAAAGGAACAACATGACAACAGAAACATCATCATCATCATCATCATCATCATCATCATCATTTTACTCTGCATTATTATTATTATTATTATTATTATTATTATACTAGGCTGCATTATTCTAGGCTAGGGAAGTCACAGCCCCACTCTCTTCTTCTTTCATCAATACTGTTCTAGGCACCTCAAATTCAAGTTCAAAATACCCCAAATTCTAGTTCCAGATCTAGGAACCCTGATTCCATCACACAGGATAACATTGTTCTAGGCACATCAAATTCAAGTTCTAGATGCCCCAAATTCTAGATCTAGGAACCCTGATTCCATCACACAGGATAACATTGTTCTAGGCACCTCAAATTCAAGTTCTAGATACCCCAAATTCTAGATCTAGGAACCCTGATTCAAGGGCAAGCAAAATGACCTTAGGTCTGGAAAGCCAAGCCATGGGCCAAAGGAACAACATGATAACAGAAACATTATTATTATTATTATTATTATTATTATTATTATTCTAGGCTGCATCGATAATTATTAGGATAGTATCCAAACCAGGGAAGTCACAGCCTCACTCTCTTCTTCTTTCATCACCTAGGATAACACTGTTCTAGGCACCTCAAATTCAAGTTCTAGATACCCCAAAATTCTAGTTCCAGGTCTAGGTACCCTGATTCCATCACCTAGGATAACACTGTTCTAGTCACCTCAATTTCAAGTTCTAGATACCCCAAATTCTAGTTCCAGATCTAGGTACCCTGATTCCATCACCTAGGGTAACACTGTTCTAGTCACCTCAAATTCAAGTTCGATATCCCCAAATTCTAGTTCAAGATCTAGGTACCCTGATTCAATCACCTAGGATAACACTATTCTAGGCACCTCAAATTCAAGTTCTAGGTACCCCAAATCTAGTTCCAGATCTAGGTACCCTGATTCAATCACCTAGGATAACACTGTTCTAGGCACCTCAAATTCAAGTTCTAGATACCCAAATTGAAGTTCCAGTTCTAAGTACCCTGATTCCATCACCTAGTATAACACCATTCTATGTACCTCAAATTCAGGTTCTAGGTACCTCAAATTCTAGATCGTGTTCTAGATGCCCTGGTTCAAGTACTATGCGTCCCCTACTCACATCTTGATTCAAACTCTGGTTGTAGGCATCCCAATCCATGTTCCAGACCACCCAATTCAATGTATGGTCACCCCCATTCAAATTCTAGGCACCACAATTCTAGTTCCAGCTCTAGTAGCCCTGATTCCAGTTCTAGGTACCCTGATTCAAATTCAAGTTCTGGACACCTTGAAGTTCAATGTGCCCCCTATTCAAGCTCTAGTTTGGTACATCCTGATTTAAAATCTGGTTCTAGGCATTCCAATCCAAGTTCCAGACTACCCAATTCAATGTAGGGTCACCCCAATTCGAATTCTAGGCACTGCAATTCTAGTTCCAGTTCTAGCAGCCCTGATTTCAGTTCTAGGAACCCTGATCCAAATTCAAGTTCTGGACACCTTGAAGTTCAATGTGCCCCCTATTCAAGCTCTAGTTTGGGATATCTTGATTCAAACTCTGGTTCTAGGCATCCCAATCCATGTTCCAGACCACCCAATTCAATGTATGGTCATCCCAATTCAAATTCTAGGCACCACAATTCTACCAGCTCTAGATACTCTGATCCCAGTTCTAGGTCTTGCAGCTTCAAAGTCTGGTTGCTTCCTGACTGGGGGGAATCCTTTGTTGGAAGGTCTTAACTGGCTTTGATTGTTTCCTGTCTGGAATTCACCTGAAAGAACTCTTGTCTGCTGGAGGTAAGTGTGAATGTTGTAATTGGCCACCTTGATTAGCATTGAATGGCCTTGCAGCTTCGAAGCCTGGCTGCTTCCTGCCTGGTGGAATCCTTTGTTGGGAGGTGTTAGCTGGCCCTGATTGTTTTCTGTCTGGAATTCCCCTGAAGGAACTCTTGTCTGCTTGAGGCAAGTGTGAATGTTCTTAGCATCGAATGGCCTTGCAGTTTTGAAGCCTGGCTGGTTGCTGCCTGGTGGAATCCTTTGTTGTTATTTATTTACGACATTTATATGCCACCCTTCTCATATATTATTACCACAGCACAATATTAATATTATATATGACTATATTGTACTATAACATTTTACTGTAATATTATTACTAATATTACATGTAATATAAAATATATAATTATAATATCATATTATTATTATTAGTATTATATATGTAATATTATTATAATTATAATTATAATTATAATTATATTATATTATATTATATTATAAATTAATTATATTATATATAATTATATAACATTATATTATAAAAATATTATTATTATATTGTTATTATAGTGGTATTATATGTGTAATAATATTACATGTAATATAAAATATATAATTATAATATCATATTATTATTATATTATATTATATTATATTAGTATTATATATGTAATAATATTCCATGTAATATAAATATATAATTATAACATCATATTAGTAGTAGTATTATATATGTAATATTATTATATTAGTATTATATATGTAATAATATTCCATGTAATACAAAATATATTATTATAATATCATATTATTATTAGTATTATATATGTAATATTATTATAATTATTATAATAATAATATTATTATACTGGTATTATATATGTAATATTATTATTATAATTATAATTATTATTATATTAGTATTATATGTGTAATAATATTCCATGTAATACAAAATATATTATTATATCATAATATTATTATTATATTATATTATATTATATTATATTAGTATTATATATGTAATAATATTCCATGTAATATAAATATATAATTATAACATCATATTAGTAGTAGTATTATATATGTAATATTATTATATTAGTATTATATATGTAATAATATTCCATGTAATACAAAATATATTATTATAATATCATATTATTATTAGTATTATATATGTAATATTATTATAATTATTATAATATTATTATTATTATACTGGTATTATATATGTAATATTATTATTATAATTATAATAATAATTATATTAGTATTATATGTGTAATAATATTCCATGTAATATAAATATATAATTGTAACATCATATTAGTAGTAGTATTATATATGTAATATTATTATTATATTAGTATTTATATTAGTATTATATATGTAATAATATTCCATGTAATACAAAATATATTATTATAATATCATATTATTAGTAGTATTATATATGTAATATTATTATAATTATTATAATATTATTATTATACTGGTATTATATATGTAATATTATTATTATTATAATTATTATTATATTAGTATTATATGTGTAATAATATTCCATGTAATACATAATATATTATTATAATATCATATTATTATTAGTATTATATATGTAATATTATTATAATTATTATAATATTACTATTATACTGGTATTATATATGTAATATTATTATTATAATTATAATTATTATTATATTAGTATTATATGTGTAATAATATTCCATGTAATATAAATATATAATTGTAACATCATATTAGTAGTAGTATTATATATGTAATATTATAATTATTATTATTATTATATTAGTATTATATGTGTAATAATATTCCATGTAATATAAAATATATTATTATAATATCATAATATTATTAGTATTATATATGTAATATTATTGTAATTATTATTATATTAGTATTATATATGTATTATTATATTATATTATATTATATTAGTATTATATATATATATGTAATAATATTCCATTTAATATAAAAATATAATTATAATATTATATTATTAGTAGTAGTATTATATATGCATGCTTTATATTTTAAGGAGGTCAATTTGTGTGCGGTGAACCCGAAAAAGAGGGGCACGACCCACCAGATGAATGGAAGTGTCTGGTGGGGGGGGTCCTTTTTTGGTTTGTGCAGGGTCCTCTGGGGGGGGTGGGCGAATATATCAGATCGTATATATATATATATATCTCTTTCGCCTTTGACAAAGTCACAAAGGCAACCCATTGAGGGTCTCCAAGCTCGAGCATCACTGCGAAGGCAGCCCTGCATCCCTCGGTTGCCATGGCAACTGGCTCCGAGACGAGAGAAGGATGGAGGACCAGCGCACACACACACGCACAGCCCCGTCTTTAACTAGGGCTCGGATGTTTGTAACTCGGGGACCGCCTGGGTTGGAAACTTTGCTATGGGGAGTTCTGGAGGGATGGGGTGCAGGTGCCTTGGGTTGCAAACGGCCCCAACACCCTCTTCCCCAAGAGAGACAGGAAGGGCATCTGCGTGATGCGCACATGGAACGACACCAACACAAACCCCATGTTGGGCCAGACCTATCGCAGATGTTTCGCCTCTCTCGGAGGGCGCAACGAGTGCGCCAGGCTGCCAGGTTGGCCCCACCGGAGATCCCGGGCCAAAAAAACCTGAGACCGAGGGACCGTTCCTCAGAGATGTTGTTTTTCTCCATGTGATTCAAATAGCAAACGAGACAAACTAGTGATGTTCAATGTATTGTCAAAGGATTTCATGGCCAAAGTCACTGAGTTGCTGTGACTTTTTCAGGCTGGATGATTATATTCCAGCAGCACTCTCTCCTGACGTTTTGCCTGCATCTGTAATTAATTGCATCTATCTACAACTCCAAAATGCCCAGGCCAACTCTCCTCAAAACCCACCAGGATTCAAATTTGGACATATCGGGTATGCATGCCAAGTTTGGTCCAGATCCATCAGTGTTTGGGTTCTATCGTTGGTGGGATTCAGAATACTCCTCGATTGTAGGTGAACTATAAATCCCAGCAACTACAACTCACCAAATGGCAAGGTCTAATTTCCCCAAACTCCACCAGTATTCAAATTTGGGCATATCGGGTATGTGTGCCAAATTTGGTCCAGATCCATCAGTGTTTGGGTTCACAGTGCTCTCTGGATGTAGGTGAACTACAACTCCCTCATATCAAGGTGAATTTTCCCCCAAAGACCGCCAATCGTTTTGGCTGGTCACGAGGGCTCTATGTGCCAAGTATGGCCCAATTCCATTATTGGTGGAGTTCAGAATGCTCCTTGATTGTAGGTGAACTATAAATCCCAGCAACTACAACTCCCAAATGGCAAAGTCTAATTTCCCCAAACTCCACTAGTGTTCACGTTTGGGCATATTGAGTATTCATGCCAAGTTTGGTCCAGATCCATCATTGTTTGGGTTCTATCGTTGGTGGGATTCAGAATGTTCCTCGATTGTAGGTGAACTATAAATCCCAGCAACTACAACTCACCAAATGGAAAGGTCTAATTTCCCCAAACTCCACTAGTGTTCACATTTGGGCATATTGAGTATTCATGCCGAGTTTGGTCCAGATCCATCGGTGTTTCGGTTCACAGGGCTCTCTGGATGTAGGTGAACTACAACTCCTCCAAATCAAGGTGAGTTTCCTCCAAAGACCTCCAGTATTTTTGGCTGGTCATGAGAGTTCTGTGTGCCAAGTTTGGCCCAGTTCCATTATTGGTGGAGTTCAGAATGCTCCTTGATTGTAGGTGAACTATAAATCCCAGCAACTACAACTCCCAAATGGCAAGGTCTAATTTCCCCAAACTCCACTAGTGTTCACGTTTGGGCATATTGAGTATTCATGCCAAGTTTGGTCCAGATCCATCATTGTTTGGGTTCTATCGTTGGTGGGATGTAGAATGCTCCTTGATTGTAGGTGGACTATAAATCCCGGAAACTACAACTCACCAAATGGCAAGGTCTAATTTCCCCAAACTCCACTAGTGTTCACGTTTGGGCATATTGAGTATTCATGCCGAGTTTGGTCCAGATCCATCAGTGTTTGGGTTCACAGGGCTCTCTGGATGTAGGTGAACTACAACTCCCCCAAATCAAGGTGACCTTCCTTCAAAGACCTCCAGTATTTTTAGCTGGTCATGGGAGTTCTGTGTGCCAAGTTTGGCCCAGTTCCATTATTGGTGGAGTTCAGAGTGCTCATTGATTGCAGGTGAACTATACATCCCAGTATCTATAATTCCAAAATGCCCAGGCCAACTCCCCACAAAACCCAACAAATTTCTGCATATCAGGTCTGTGTACCAAGTTTGGTCCAGATCCATCATTGTTTCGGTTCTATTGTTGGTGGGATGTAGAATGCTCCTTGATTGTAGGTGGACTATAAATCCCAGCAACTACAACTCCCAAAAGGCAAGGTCTAATTTATTCAAACTCCACCAGTATTCAAATTTGGGCATATCGGGTATGCACACCAAATTTGGTCCAGATCCATCGGTGTTTCGGTTCACAGGGCTCTCTGGATGTAGGTGAACTACAACTCCCTCAAATCAAGGTGAATTTCCCCCCAAAGACCGCCAATCGTTTTGGCTGGTCACGAGGGCTCTGCGTGCCAAGTTTGGCCCAATTCCATTATTGGTGGAGTTCAGAATGCCCCTTGATTGTAGGTGAACTATAAATCCCAGTAACTACAACTCCCAAATGGCGAAGTCTAATTTCCTCAAACTCCACCAGTATTCCAATTTGGGCATATTGGGTATGCATGCAAAGTTTGGTCCAGATCCATCGGTATGGTATTTGGAGAGGACATTGGCAGGGCTCTTGGACATGTTTGTACTGGGATGTCTGTGGTGGAGGAAACACATACAATCTAGGATAGAATTGTTCCCGTATGAAAGCCATCACTTAGGTGGTGGGCAGGATGGTATTTGGAGAGGACATTGGCAGGGCTCTTGGACATGTTTACACTGGGATGTCTGTGGTGGAGGAAACATCATTGGTGTCTCCTGAGTAGTGGAAGAGAGTCGGGAACACTGGGATGTCTGGGGTGGAGGAAACACATAGAATCTAGGATGGCATTATCCCCGTATGAAAGCCTTCACTTGGGTGGTGGGCAGGATGGTATTTGGAGAGGACATTGGGAGAGCTCTTGGACATGTTTACAATGGGATGTCTGTGGTGGAGGAAACACATACAATCTAGAATGGAATTGTCCCCGAATGAAAGCATTCCTTGAGTGGTGGGCAGGATGGTATTTGGAGAGGACATTGGCAGGGCTCTTGGACATGTTTACACTGGGATGTCTGTGGTGGAGGAAACATCATTGGTGTCTCCTGAGTAGTGGAAGAGAGTCGGGAACACTGGGATGTCTGGGGTGGAGGAAACACATATAATCTAGGATGATTAGGTCCCCATATGAAAACCTTCACTTAGGTGGTGGGCAGGATGGTATTTGGAGAGGACATTGGCAGGGCTCTTGGACATGTTTACACTGGGATGTCTGTGGTGGAGGAAACATCATTGGTGTCTCCTGAGTAGTGGAAGAGAGTCGGGAACACTGGGATGTCTGGGGTGGAGGAAACACATATTATCTAGGATGATTAGGTCCCCATATGAAAACCTTCACTTAGGTGGTGGGCAGGATGGTATTTGGAGAGGACATTGGCAGGGCTCTTGTACATGTTTACACTGGGATGTCTGTGGTGGAGGAAACACATACAATCTAGGATGAAATTGTCCCCGTATGAAAACCTTCACTTGGGTGGTGGGCAGGATGGTATTTGGAGAGAACATTGGCAGGGCTCTTGGACATATTTACACTGGGATGTCTGTGGTGGAGGAAGCACATATAATCTAGGATGATTTGGTCCCCATATGAAAACCTTCACTTAGGTGGTGGGCAAGTTTATATTTGGAGAGGACATTGGCAGGGCTCTTGGATGTGTTTACACTGGGATGTCTGTGGTGGAGGAAACATCATTGGTGTCTCCTGAGTAGTGGGAGAGAGTCAGGAACACAGGGATGTCTGGGGTGGAGGAAACACATACAATCTAGGATGAAATTGTCCCCGAATGAAAGCATTCCTTGGTTGGTGGGCAGGATGGTATTTGGAGAGGACATTGGCAGGGCTCTTGGACATGTTTACACTGGGATGTCTGTGGTGGAGGAAACACATACAATCTAGGATGGAATTGTCCCCGAATGAAAGCATTCCTTGAGTGGTGGGCAGGATGGTATTTGGAGAGGACATTGGCAGGGCTCTTGGACATGTTTACACTGGGATGTCTGTGGTGGAGGAAACACATCCAATCTAGGATGATATTGTCCCCGTATGAAAGTGTTTCTCAGGTAGTGGGCAGTGTGGTGTCTGTGGATGACATTGGCAGGGCCCTTGGACATGTTTACAGTGGGATGTCTGTGGTGGAGGAAACACCATTGGTGTCTCCTGAGTAGTGGGAGAGAGTCAGGATGGTATTTGGAGAGGACATTGGCAGGGCTCTTGGACATGTTTACACTGGGATGTCTGGGGTGGAGGAAACACATACAATCTAGGGTTGGAATTGTCCCCATATGAAAACCTTCACTTGGGTGGTGGGCAGTGTGTTGTTGGTGGAGGACATTGACAGGGCTCTTGGACATGTTTACACTGGGATGTCTGTGATGGAGGAAACACATGCAATCTAGGATTGAATTATATATAGATAAGATATCCTCCACTTGCTTCATTGCCGACAGACCTCTGAGCATGCCGGGCACAGATGCAGGCCAAATGTCAGGAGAGAATGCTGCTGGAACATGGCCATACAGCCTGAAAAACTCACAGCAACCCAGTGATTCTGGTCACGAAAGCCTTCGACAACACAGTGAGTACTTTTCTGCCCATTTCCACAGATTTCTCTATTATCGTTCTGTGACCGAACATCTCAGTGTGAAGCACAGCAGAAGCCTAGCCAATTAATCCCCACGAAACGAACCAATTAGGGCTTTAGATAGTGCGTGCTTGGGCAGCCTAGGAGTAAGAGGGTGTCGTCGGCGTGGACTCCCCGATGCTCATTTTCTATCCGTTGCAAGAGATATCAACAACTCTTAAAGGAGAATCCCCCACTTCCTGCTGATGGAGCTTCCAAGAAGGAGTCCGCTCCGGTTTTTAGTCTGAACTAGGTTTGGTTGATCCCAAAAAAATGGTTTAAAACTCATTTTGGATATAGGGAGAGCTAGAGGTTTGGTTCGGAAAAGAATTCCAAATATTTCCGAAAAAGAATCGGAACTCTCCGAAATTTCCAAAATTTCCAAAATTTCCAAAATTTCCGAAATTTCCAAAATTTCCAAAATTTCCAAAATTTCCAAAATTTCCAAAATTTCCGAATCACTTCGTTAATGGCGGGCATGATTGCGCAACAGCCCTTTTCCCTGCCCTGGTTCACATGTGGGTATATTGAATATTCATGCCAAATTTGGTCCAGATCTATCATTATTTGAGTCCACAGTGCTCTCTGAATGTAGGTGAACTACAACTCCCAAACTCAAGGTCAATGTCCACTAGACCCTTACAGTATTTTCTCTTGCTTGTGGGCATGCTTTGTGCCAAATTTGGCCCAATTCCTGTTGGTGATGGGAGTTCTGTGTGCCACGTTTGGTTCAATTCCAGCATTGGTGGAGTTCAGAATGCTCTTTGATTGTAGGTGAATTATAAATCCCAGCGACTACAACTCCCAAACTCAAAGTCAATATCCACTAGACACTTTACAGTATTTTCTCTTACTTGTGGGCATGCTTTGTGCCAAGTTTGGCCCAATTCCATCATTGGTGGAGTTCAGAATGCTCCTTGATTGTAGGTGAACTATAAATCCCCGCAACTACAAATCCCAAACTCAAGGTCAATGTCCACTAGACCCTCACAGTCTTTTCTCTTGCTTGTGGGCATGCTTTGTGCCATGTTTGGCCCAATTCCATCATTGGTGGAGTTCAGAATGCTCTTTGGTTGTAGGTGAACTATAAATCCCCGCAACTACAAATCCCAAACTCAAGGTCAATGTCCACTAGACCCTCACAGTGTTTTCTCTTGCTTGTGGGCATGTTTTGTGCCAAGTTTGGTCCAATTCCATCGTTGGTGGAGTTCAGAATGCTCTTTGATTATAGGAAAACTATAAATCCCAGCAACTACAACTCCCAAATGTCAAGGTCTATTTCCCCCAAACTCCACTAGTGTCCACATTTGGGCATACTGAGCATTTGTGCCAAGTTTGGTCCAGATCATCATTATCTGAGTCCACAGCTTGTGGGCATGCTTTGTGCCAAGTTAGGTCCAATTCCATCATTGGTGGAGTTCAGAATGCTCTTTGATTTTAGGTGAACTATAAATCCCAGCAACTACAACTCCCAAATGTCAAGGTCTATTTCCTACAAACTCCACCAGTGTTCACATTGGCGTATATTGAGTATTGGTGCCATGTTTGGTCCAGACCCATCATTGTTTGAGTCCACAGTGCTCTTTGGATGGAGGTGAACTACAACTCCCAAACTCAAGGTCGATGCCCCCAAAGCCTCCTCAACCCCTCCAGTCACTGCATTAGGAAGGTTGAGAAACACTGATCAACACCATAGGATGAATGTTGTTTCATGCTATGGTGAAACACTATTATGAGTCAATGCTATGCTATCATGGGAGTTGTAGTTTTCCATGGCTTGGAGCCTTCTTTGCCAAAGAATGCTAAAGTACAACCCGTAGGATCGCCTTCGGTTGGAAAAGAAGGACAAATTGTGCCAAGGGAAAAAATAATAAAACATGATAGCTTCGCCTTAGGGTCATCATAGGTCAAGAAAGGACACAACAACAATAAAAAGTTATTTTAAGAGCCTTTTTTTAAGTAGTGGAGTCAGGTTGGGCTTAATAAATGAACCGAAAAATGCCGACAGCTAACTATCCCAAGGCCATCACTTCACTCCGACTAATAGTAGAGCCAGCCCCCATTGACGCTGTATTTCTAGGCTCAAACTGGCCACCTCCGGAGCCAATCTATACACATAATAAAAGTGAAAATATGTATGTGTGTGTGTGGCTGGAGTGTCCACTTGCACAGACAGGCTCCCACTTCTACCAATGGCTATATACAATTCCATCCTAGATTGTATGTGTTTCCTCCACCACAGACATCCCAGTACAAACATGTCCAAGAGCCTGCCAATGTCCTCCACCAACACCACACTGCGCACCACCCAAGGAATGTTTTCATTCAGGGACAATTTCATCCTAGATTGTATGTGTTTCCTCCACCACAGACATCTCAGTGTAAACATGTAAAAGAGCCCTGCCAATGTCCTCCACCAACAACACACTGCCCACCACCCAAGGAAGGAATGCTTTCATTCGGGGACAATTTCATCCTAGATTGTATGTGTTTCCTCCACCACAGACATCCCAGTGTAAAAATGTCCAAGAGCCCTGCCAATGTCGTCCACCAACACCACACTGCCCAACACCCAAGGAATGCTTTCATTCAGGGACAATTTCATCCTAGATTGTATGTGTTTCCTCCACCACAGACATCCCAGTGTTCCTGACTCTCTCCCACTACTCAGGAGATACCAATGGTGTTTCCTCCACCACAGCCATCCCAGTGTAAACATGTCCAAGAGCCCTGCCAATGTCCTCCACAGACACCACACTTCCCACCAGCCAAAGAATGTTTTCATTCAGGGACAATTTCATCCTAAATTTTATTGATGAGGAGATATTTCAGTATGTGTTTCCTCCACCACAGACATCCCAGTGTAAAAATGTCCAAGAGCCCTGCCAATGCCCTCCACCCAAGGAAGGAATGCTTTCATTCGGGGACAATTTCATCCTAGATTATATGTGTTTCCTCCACCGCAGACATCCCAGTGTAAACATGTCCTCCGCAGACACCACACTGCCCACCACCCAAGGAATGCTTTCATTTGAGGACAATTCCATCCTAGATTGTATGTGTTTCCTCCACCACAGACATCCCAGTGCAAACATGTCCAAGAGCCCTGCCAATGTCCTCTACAGACACCACACTGCCCACCACCCAAGGAATGCTTTCATTCAGGGACAATTTCATCCTAGATTGTATGTGTTTCCTCCACCACAGACATCCCAGTGTAAACATTTCCAAGAGCCCTGCCAATGTCCTCCACAAACAACACACTACCCACCACCCAAGGAATGCTTTCATTCAGGAGCAATTTCATCCTAGATTGTATGTGTTTCCTCCACCACAAACATCCCAGTGTAAACATGTCCAAGAGCCCTGCCAATGTCTTCCACACACACCACAATGCCCACCACCCAAGGAATGCTTTCCTTCGGGGACAATTTCATCCTAAATTGTATGTGTTTCCTCCACCACAGACATCCCAGTGTAAACATGTCCAAGAGCCCTGCCAATGTTGTCCACCAACAACACACTGCCCACCACCCAAGGAATGCTTTCATTCGGGGACAATTTCATCCTAGATTGTATGTATTTCCTCCACCACAGACATCCCAGTGTAAACATGTCGGAGAGCCCTGTCAATATCCTCCACAGACACCACATTGCCTACCACCCAAGGAATGCTTTCATTCGGGGACAATTTCATCCTAGATTGTATGTGTATGCGTATGTTGTGGGTGAACTACAACTCCCATCATGCCAGGTTAACCCTTAGAAACTCCATCAGTACTTAAAGTTTGTTATGTTGGGCATATTTGCTCTAGATTTGCATCATTGGTGGAGTTCAGTGTGCTCTCTGGCTGCAGGGTGAACGACACCCTGGGAGTTTCTTTTCTGGGAGTTGTAGTTCACCTACAACCAGAGAATCCGTGACCTCCACCAATGATGGACCTGGAGCAAGTTTGGCACACGGAACACCCATGACTTGAGAGGTTTGAGGGAACTGACTCACCATAGTGGGAGTTGTCGTTCACCCTGCAACCAGAGTGCACACTGAACTCCACCAATGATGCAAATCTAGAGCAAACTTGCCCAACATAACAAACTTTAAGTACTGATGGTGTTTCTCGGGGTTAACCTGGCATGATGGGAGTTGTAGTTCACCCACAACTTTGGCACACGGAACACCCATGACTAACTCTACCTACTGGAGAGGTTTGAGGGGACTGACTCACCATAGTGGGAGTTGTCGTTCACCCTGCAGCCAGAGAGCACACCGAACTCCACCAATGATGCAAATCTAGAGCAAACCTGCCCAACATAACAAACTTTAAGTACTGATGGAGTTTCTCAGGGTTAACCTGGCATGATGGGAGTTGTAGTTCACCCACAACTTTGGCACACGGAACACCCATGACTAACTCTACCTACTGGAGAGGTTTGAGGGGACTGACTCACCATAGTGGGAGTTGTCGTTCACCCTGCAGCCAGAGAGCACACTGAACTCCACCAATGATGCAAATCTAAAGCAAACTTGCCCAACATAACAAACTTTAAGTACTGATGGAGTTTCTCATGGCATGATGGGAGTTGTAGTTCACCCACAACTTTGGCACACGGAACACCCATGACTAACTCTACCTACTGGAGAGGTTTGAGGGGACTGACTCACCATAGTGGGAGTTGTCGTTCACCCTGCAGCCAGAGAGCACACTTAACTCCACCAATGATGCAAATCTAGAGCAAACTTGCCCAACATCACAAACTTTAAGTACTGATGGTGTTTCTCGGGGTTAACCTGGCATGATGGGAGTTGTAGTTCACCCACAACTTTGGCACACGGAACACCCTCACCATAGTGGGAGTTGTAGTTCACCCTGCAGCCAGAAAGCACACTGAACTCCACCAATGATGCAAATCTAAAGCAAACTTGCCCAACATAACAAACTTTAAGTACTGATGGAGTTTCTCATGGCATGATGGGAGTTGTAGTTCACCCACAACTTTGGCACACGGAACACCCATGACTAACTCTACCTACTGGAGAGGTTTGAGGGGACTGGCTCACCATAGTGGGAGTTGTCGTTCACCCTGCAGCCAGAGAGCACACTTAACTCCACCAATGATGCAAATCTAGAGCAAACTTGCCCAACATCACAAACTTTAAGTACTGATGGTGTTTCTCGGGGTTAACCTGGCATGATGGGAGTTGTAGTTCACCCACAACTTTGGCACACGGAACACCCTCACCATAGTGGGAGTTGTAGTTCACCCTGCAGCCAGAAAGCACACTGAACTCCACCAATGATGCAAATCTAGAGCAAACTTGCCCAACATAACAAACTTTAAGTACTGATGGAGTTTCTCAGGGTTAACCTGGCATGATGGGAGTTGTAGTTCACCCACAACTTTGTGTACAATTAAAAACTGACTTTTTTCAAATAGCCCGGGCAATGCGGAGTAAACAAGCTAGTAAATAAATCCACGGGAAACCCTGGCAAGGCCTTTGGTGGCCACGATTGCAGCAGGTGCAACGACGAAGGGGCTCTTTTTATAGCCAAATCCCCGGGTGCAAAAAGAGCAGCTGTCGTGCAAAGCGAGAGCCTGGGATGGCACGAGGACCTCGGTCTGTGCCCGATGGTGCCCTCCGTGCCCTGGGATTTGCTCCGAGTGGCAGGGGGATTGGAAGCCTACCTAGAGTTTCAATCCTGGCTCCGAAATCAACAAACTCTAGGATTCTATAATTCTATGACCCACTCCCTGTGGACGGAGAGCAATGAGACTTGGCCCGGTTCTGTGTCCTTCTCTCCATGGGTGCCACCTCGGGACACACCCTTCTCCCATCTTTTGAAGCAACTCATAGAATCATAGAATCAAAGAGTTGGAAGAGACCTCCTGGGCCATCCAGTCCAACCCCATTCTGCCAAGAAGCAGGAATATTGCATTCAAAGCACCTCTGACAAATGGCCATCCAGCCTCTGCTTAAAAGCTTCCAAAGAAGGAGCCTCCACCACACTCCGGGGCAGAGAGTTCCACTGCTGAACGGCTCTCACAGTCAGGAAGTTCTTCCTCATGTTCAGATGGAATCTCCTCTCTTGTAGTTTGAAGCCATTGTTCCATTGCTTCCTAATCTCCAAGGAAGCAGAAAACCAGCTTGCTCCCTCCTCCTCCCTGTGGCTTCCTCTCACATATTTATACATGGCTATCATATCTCCTCTCAGCCTTCTCTTCTTCAGGCTAAACATGCCCAGCTCCTTAAGCCGCTCCTCATAGGGCTTGTTCTCCAGACCCTTGATCTGCTCCCTCCTCACTATGGCTTCCTCTCACATATTTATACATGGCTATCATATCTCCTCTCAGCCTTCTCTTCTTCAGGCTAAACATGCCCAGCTCCTTAAGCCGCTCCTCATAGGGCTTGTTCTCCAGACCCTTGATCTGCTCCCTCCTCCCTGTGGCTTCCTCTCACATATTTATACACGGCTATCATATCTCCTCTCAGCCTTCTCTTCTTCAGGCTAAACATGCCCAGCTCCTTAAGCCGCTCCTCATAGGGCTTGTTCTCCAGACCTTTTATCATTTGAGTCACCCTCCTCTGGACACATTCCAGCTTGTCAAAATCTCTCTTCAATTGTGGTGCCCAGAATTGGACACAATATTCCAGGTGTGGTCTAACCAAAGCGGAATAGAGCATGGGTAGCATGACTTCCTTAGATCTAGACACTATGCTCCTCTTGATGCAGGCCAAAATCCCTTTGGCTTTTTTTGCCGCCACATCACATTCCTGGCTCATGTTTAACTTGTTGTCCACGAGGACTCCAAGATCTTTTTCACACGTACTGCTCTCGAGCCAGGCATTGTCCCCCATTCTGTATCTTTGCATTTCGTCAACACCTCGCTTGTAGAAGTTGACCGGTTGCTCCCAAAGCCACATTGTGACTTTAGAAATCAGAATCCCGTCGTCTGAGAAATGCTTTCCCTTCAACAATAACTTCCTTGTTGGAAAGAGGTGGGAGTCTGATGGTGCGAGGTCGGATTGAATCAGGGGATGTGTTGGAATGTCAAAGCCAGAGGAGCATGCTTCTTCCATTTGGAGAACGGGTGAGTTGTGAACTGGTGCAGAAGAAGGTGGACACCTTTAGTGACCATGCCACATTGTCTGTGCTGTCACACGCTGGGCATGTACATACTTACTTACTTACTTACTTACTTACTTAGGCGATCCCTCGTTGGACGAGTAAGATGGTCTTCCATTATGGATTTCCTTGTGGGTCCGTATGTGGCTGTGGAGCCCTATTCTTGCTCTGCATCTTCTTCCGCAGTGAGGGCATTGGTTTCCAGGTGGAAGGCGGTCCCGGTCGGGGTTGGCTTGACGCGCCTTCCTCCTGGCACGTTTCTCTCTTTCACCCTCCACTCGGGCCTCCTCAAATTCTGCAGCACTGCTGGTCACAGCTGACCTCCAGCTGGAGCGCTCAAGGGCCTGGGCTTCCCAGTTCTCAGTGCCTATGCCAGAGTTTTTAAGGTTGGCTTTGAGCCCATCTTTCAATCTCTTTTCCTGTCCACCAACGTTCTGTTTTCCATTCTTAAGTTCGGAGTAGAGCAACTGCTTTCGGAGACGGTGGTCAGGCATCCGGACAACGTGGCCGGTCCAGCGGAGTTGATGTTGGAGGACCATCGCTTCAATGCTGGTGGTCTTTGCTTCTTCCAGCACACTGACGTTTGTCCGCTTGTCTTCCCAGGAGATTTGCAGGATTTTCCGGAGGCAGCGCTGATGGAAACGTTCCAGGAGTTGCATGTGACGTCTGTAGACAGTCCACGTCTCACAGGCATAGAGCAGGGTTGGGAGGACAATAGCTTTATAGACAAGCACCTTGATATCGCTACGAATGTCCCGGTCCTCAAACACTCTCTGCTTCATTCTGGAAAATGCTGCACTTGCAGAGCTCAGGCGGTGTTGTATTTCGGCGTCGATGTTGACTTTGGTGGAGAGGTGGCTGCCAAGGTAGCGGAAATGGTCCACATTTTCTAATGTGACACCATTAAGCTGTATTACTGGCATTGGAGAGGGATTGGCTGGTGACTGCTGGAACAGCACCTTGGTTTTCTCAATGTTCAGTGACAGGCCGAGCTTCTCGTATGCTTCTGCGAAGGTGTTTAGAGTTGCTTGTAGATCTTCTTCTGAATGCGCACAGACGACATTGTCATCAGCATACTGGAGTTCTATAACAGATGTTGTTGTAACCTTGGTTTTGGCTTTCAGTCTGCTGAGGTTAAACAGCTTGCCATCTGTCCGATAGATGATTTCCACTCCAGTGGGAAGCTTCCCAGCAACAAGATGGAGTATCATAGCGATGAAGATGGAGAATAGAGTTGGGGCAATAACACATCCCTGTTTGACACCGGATTCCACCTTAAATGGGTCACTTTGGGAGCCACTGCTGTCCAAAACTGTTGCCATCATGTCATCATGGAGGAACCGCAGGATGTTCACAAATTTGTTAGGGCACCCGATTTTGTGGAGGATGGTCCAGAGAGTGCTGCGATTCACTGTGTCGAATGCCTTTGCAAGGTCGAAGAATGCCATGTACAGAGGTTGGTTTTGTTCTCTGCATTCTCTGCATAAGACTGTAGACAGGACATAAATTCCGTGTGCCCAACAGGACGCCGGGGCTGCCTCAGATTAAAAGCCCTTGGATTTCCTTAAAACAGAGTCTTTAGATTGCTTAAAGGTTCAACAAAGTTCTTTATTGATGAAAACAAACAGGTACTTTAAGGCTTGCTTAACAGTCTATTGGCTCTCTCTCAATCTTGTCCACAGGGAACAGGCACTATCTTCATAACTGTATAGTAACTAATGGGGAAATCCTAAACTTCTAATCTGGGCAGTCTGTCTTTGCCTCTGTTGGCGTGGAGCCCCTACACCCGGTACCAACTGCGTCTGGCTTCTGCGAGTGACCCTTACCAAGCAGAACTTTGTAGACTTCCAGGGGAAAAGGAGTTCAGGTTTCCGTGATGGCTAGCTGAAGTCCTTCAACAAAGGAGCTGTAAGGCTGTATATCTCAAATGCGGCACACTCAACTTCCCTTCTAGCCCTGGAAGGCAGATCACTGCTCTCTTGAGTCTCAAGACAGCGTTGAGTAACTTTGCAAGGAAAGGCCTTCTTTCCATCCCAACTACCCCGGAGCGAAGAGGAGACGGGGCAAGATCTGTCAGCCTCGATCCCGCTTCGTTTGGAGCCGCATCTTAATTGGGGTGCCTCGCCAACGAGGGCAGGGATCTGTCAAGCGAAGGCTGTGTAATCCATTCCGAAAGCAGGGCATAAATAATATTTTTTTCCTTTTTCCTTTTCCCCCAGAAGGCAACACAAAGCCATCCTCCCTTAACGCCGGAACATTATTTTCCACTGGCGCAGAACCGAATTAGATTGCTTCCTTTTTTGGAGGTCTTTGAACAACACGGGTTGCAGGGCCATCTCTCCGGAGAGATTCACCTGGACTAGATCAGTGTTTTTCAACTTTCCTAATGCCGCGACCCCTTAATACATGTTGTGATGACCCCCAACCAGAACATTATTGTCATTTTGCTACTGGTATGAATTGTCATGTAAATATCTGATATATATTTTCATTCACATGTCCAATTTGAAGGATTTGGTGGGCCATGACCTTGAGTTTGGGAGTTGTAGTTCACCTCCATCCAGAGAGCACTGTGGACTCAAATGATGATGGATCAGGACCAAACTTGGCACAAATACTCACTATGCGCATTCACTGGACCACAAATACCAAACATGTCCAATTTGATGGATTTGGTGGGCACTGACCTTGAGTTTTGGAGTTGTAGTTCACCTCCATCCAGAGAGCAGTGTGGACTCAAACAATGATGGATCAGGACCAAACTTGGCACGAATACTCAGTATGCCCAAATGTGGACACTGCTGGAGTTTGGGGAAAATTAGACCTTGACATTTGGGTTTGCAGGAGGGGTTGATTTTGCCATTTGGAAGTTGTCGTTGCTGGGATGTATAGTTCACTTACAATCAAAGAGCATTCTGAACTCCACTAATGATTGAATTGAACCAAACTTGGCACACAGAACTGCCATGACCAATAGCAAATACCGGAAGGGTACAAATACTAAATATGCACAAATGTGAACACTGGTGGTGGTGGAGTTTGGGGGAAATAGACCTTGATATTTGGGAGTTGTGGTTGCTGGGATATATAGTTCACCTACAATCAAAGAAGATTCTGAGCTCTGCCAACGATGGAATTGAACCAAACTTGGCACACAGAACTCCCATAACCAACAGAAAATACTGGAAAGGTTTGGTGGGCATTGATCTTGACTTGGAGAGTTGTAGTTCACCTCCATCCAGAGAGCACTGTGGACTCAAACAATGATGGATCTGGACCAAACTTGGCACGAATACTCAATATGCCCAAATGTGGACACTACTGGAGTTTGGGGAAGATTAGACCTTGACATTTGGGTTTGCAGGAGGGGTTGATGTTGTCATTTGGAAGTTGTAGTTGCTGGAATTTATAGTTCACCTACAATCAAAGAAGATTCTGAGCTCCACCAATGGTGGAATTGAATCAAACTTGGCCCACAGAAGTCCCATGATCGACAGAAAATACTGGAAGGGTTTGGTGGGCATTGACCTTGAGTTTGGGAGTTGTAGTTCACCTCCATCCAGAGAGCACTGTGGACTCAAATGATGATGGATCTGGACCAAACTTGGCACAGATACTCAATATGCCCAATGTGAACACTGGTGACGTTTCAGAAAAATAGATCTTTGACATTTGGGAGTTGTAGAAAGATTTGGTGGGCATTGACCTTGAGTTTTGGAGTTTTCAGAGTTGTAGTTCACCTACATCCAGAGAGCACTATGGACTCAAACAATGATGGTTCTGGACCAAACTTGGCACGGATACTCAATATGCCCAAATGTGGACAATGGCGGCGTTTAGGGAAGATTAGACCTTGACATTTGGGTTTGCAGGAGGGGTTGATTTTGTCATTTGGAAGTTGTAGTTGCTGGGATGTATAGTTCACCTACAATCAAAGAGCATTCTGAGCTCTGCCAATGATGGAATTGAACCAAACTTGGCACACAGAACTTCCAGGAATAACATAAAATACTGGAAAGGTTTGGTGGGCATTGAGCTTGAGTTCACCTCCATCCAGAGATCACTGTGGACTCAAACAATGATGGATCTGGACCAAACTTGGCACAGATACTCGATATACGCAAATGTGAACACTGGTGGAGTTTGGGGGAAATAGGCCTTGCCATTTGGGAGTTGTGGTTGCTGGGATTTATAGTTCACCTACAATCAAAGAGCATTCTGAGCTCTGCCAACAATGGAATTGAACCAAACTGCCATGACCAACAGCAAATACCAGAAGGGCACAAATACTCAATATGCACAAATGTGAACACTGGTGGAGTTTGGGGCAAATAGATGTTGCCATTTGGGAGTTGTGGTTGCTTGGATTTATAGTTTACCTACAATCAAAGAGCATTCTGAGCTCCGCCAATGATGGAACTGAACCAAACTTGGCACACAGGGCTCCCATTTTCCAACAGAAAATACTGGAAGGATTTGGTGGGCATTGATCTTGAGTTTTGGAGTTGTAGTTCACCTACAATCAAAGAGCATTTGGGATGCCACCAACAAACGTGGCACACAGAACTCCCATGGCCAACAGCAAATACTGGAAGGGTTTGGTGGGCATTGACCTTGAGTTTTGGAGTTGTAGTTCACCTACATCAAGAGAGCATTGCATACTGAAACTGATGTATTGGGACCAAACTTGGCACGAATACTCAATATGCCCAAATGTGGACACTGGTGGAGTTTGGGGAAGATTAGACCTTGACATTTGGGAGTTGTAGTTGCTGGGATTTATAGTTCACCTACAATCAAAGAGCAATCTGAGCTCCGCCAACTATGGAGTTGAACCAAACTTGGCACACAGAATTCCCATGACCAACAGAAAATACTGGATTTGGTGGGCATTGACCTTGAGTTTTGGAGTTGTAGTTCACCTACGATCAAAGAGCATTTGGGATGCCACCAACGAACTTGACACAAAGAACTCCCATGACCAACGGAAAATACTGGATTTGGTGGGCATTGACCTTGAGTTTTGGAGTTGTAGTTCACCTACATCAAGAGAGCATTGCATACTGAAACTGATGTATTGGGACCAAACTTGGCACGAATACTCAATATGCCCAAATGTGGACACTGGTGGAGTTTGGGGAAGATTAGACCTTGACATTTGGGAGTTGTAGTTGCTGGGATTTATAGTTCACCTACAATCAAAGAGCAATCTGAGCTCCGCCAACTATGGAGTTGAACCAAACTTGGCACACAGAATTCCCATGACCAACAGAAAATACTGGATTTGGTGGGCATTGACCTTGAGTTTTGGAGTTGTAGTTCACCTACGATCAAAGAGCATTTGGGATGCCACCAACGAACTTGACACAAAGAACTCCCATGACCAATGGAAAATACTGGATTTGGTGGGCATTGACCTTGAGTTTTGGAGTTGTAGTTCACCTACATCCAGAGAGCATTGCAGACTCAAACAATGATGGATCTGGACCAAACTTGGCACGAATACTCAATATGCCCAAATATGGACACTGGTGGAGTTTGGGGGAAATAGACATTGGCATTTGGGAGTTGTAGTGGCCCGGTTTCACCTACAATCAAAGAGCATTCTGAACTCCACCAACAAAGAAATTGAACCAAACTTGGCACTCAGAATTCCCACGTTCAACAGAAAATACTGGAAGGATTTGACAACACGATTTGGAGACCACTTAAAGACACCGTGAAGAATAGATTCCCTTGCCATGTGAATGACGTACAGCCAAACCAAAGTTTCTGAAGTTCTCAAAACATCGCTGGGCTTCTATAGTTTGCTTGGCCAAGTTTGGTCTCTCTCTCTCTTGGGATCCCAGAGAGAGAGAGATCTGCGCTAGTCTGTTGCCTCCAATGCAGCCGAGACTCTCCTGGCACCGAGGGGAAAAGGAACAGATTTATTTTGGCACAAAGCTTTTGTGAATTCGTATCCAATTTGTGTTATTCTCAGCTGGCAGATTTATAGACACATATGGGCATGGAGAAGGGGCCAAAAATGTAAACAGTGGAGAGGAAGGGGGGGGGGAGCCTATATGTATGATCGCTGCGTGGCATTTCTGTATATGTTCACAATAGTCACAATATCTTGACGCATTCTGGTCTTATTGTTGCTAACCGAGCATCAGTTGGGAAAGAGAAGTTCCCATTCTCGATAAGGAACAAAACAACCAGAATTCTGTATCCGATTATTTCCATCGGTGCCTCGAGGCCGTGACTGGATGGCTGCGTGCCAGCAGGTTGAGGGTGAATCCAGCAAAGACGGAGATCCTATGGCTGGGTCAACCGGGCAGTGGGGATGTCCAGCTGCCTACCCTGCATGGCGAGGCACTATGCCCGTCATCGTTGGTCAAGAGTCTGGGAGTCCTTTTGGACCCTCTGCTGATGATGGAGGCCCAGGTCTCCGCCGTGAGCAGAACCGCCTTTTTTCATCTGCGACAGGCTAGACGGCTGGCCCCCTCCCTGTTCAGGGACGACCTAGCTACGGTGATCCATGCCATGGTTCAGAATGCTCTTTGATTGTAGATGAACTATAAATCTCAGCAACTACAACTCCCGAACGACAAAATCAATTCCCCCCAACCAACCCCATCAGTATTCGAACTTGGGTGTATTGAGTATTTCTGCCAAATTTGGTCCAATGAATGAAAGTACATCCTGCATAGCAGTTATTTACATGCCAATTCATAACAGGAACAAAGTTGTGAAGTAGCAATATAAATAATATTATGGTTGGGGGTCGGCACCACATGAGGAACTGTATTACGGGCTCGCGGCATTCGGGAGGTTGAGAAACACTGGTCTAGAATTAGATCCCTACAGCCATTTCCCGGACTGAACAAGAGAAAGAAGACTTACTGGTGGCATTCTGAATGCTGTTTGATTGTAGGTGAACTATAAATCCCAGCAACTACAACTCCCAAATGACAAAATCAATCCCCAACCCCACTTGGGCGTATCAAGTATTTGTGCCAATTTGGTCCAATGTATTAAAATACATCCTGCATATCGAACTTTCCGTTTCTGGGCAAGGTGGTTGAGAGGGCAGCAGTGGAACAGTTGCAGCAGTTCCTTAATGACACAGCCGGACTCGATCCCTTCCAGTCTGGCTTCCGTAGGGGGCACGGGATGGAGACTGTGCTAGATGCCATCACAGATCAGCTTCGCTGCCAGATGGATCAAGGCGGATCAGCGCTGTTTGTGTTATTGGACCTCACAGCAGCATTGGATACGGATCACAATCTAGCCATGACTGGGGTGAGGGGGATACCCCTTAAATGGGTGTCCTCCTTCCTCCAGAATCGGGGACAGCGTGTGGTGAGGGGAGGGATGGTTTCTGAGAGATCTCCGCTAACTTGCGGGGTCCCGCTATTCTCTCTCCTCTATTATTCAACATCTATATGCGACCACTTGCCCGACTGGTGTGGAGCTTTGGGCTTGAGTGCCACCAGTACGCTGACGAGGATGGAGGGCCGGCCGGACTCTGTACCCAAAATTTCCATCCGTGCCTTGAGGCCATTACTGGATGGTTGCGTGCCAGCAGGTTGAGGGTGAACCCAGATGGAGATCCTTTGGCTGGGCCGTCCGGGTGGGAGGGAGATCCAGCTGCCTACCCTGGATGGCGAGACACTACGTCCGTCATCTTCTGTAAAGAGCCTTGGTGTCTTATTGGACCTTCTGCTCACAATGGAGGCCCAGGTGAGCAGATCTGCGTTTTTCCATCTGCGTCAGGCTAGGTGACTGGCTCCCTTCCTATCTAGGAACAACCTGGCTACGGTGATCCAGGCGACGGTCATCTCGAGGCTTGACTACTGTAACGCCCTCTACATTGGCCTTTCTTTGGCAGTGATCCGGAAACTGAAGCTGGTGCAAAATGCGGCGGCTCGTCTTCTCGCTGGGGTGCCGGCGAGGTGTCGTATCACCCCAATTCTACAAAAGCTGCACTGGCTAACGATTGAGTACCGGATTTCTTTCAAGGTGCTTGTACTAACCTTTAAGGCCTTATATGGTCTGGGGCTGGCGCACCGCTTATCCCCCTACCAACCCCAGAGATTTCTTTGGTCCGAAGACCAAAATTTGCTTGAAGTCCCCGACATCCGGACTTATCATCTGTCCTCTACTAGGCAGAGAGCCTTCTCGATTGTAGCCCCTTATTTATAGAATGCCTTCCCAGTTGAAAACCCGAACTATCCGAGACCTACTTGCTTTTCGGAAAGCCTGTAAAACCTTTCCATTCCGACAAGCTGAATAACTCGGGACTATGTCTGTTCTTGTTTTTATTGTATTTTAAAGTTAATTGTATTGTTTTAATCTGTTTCTGTAAACCGCTCCGAGCCAAATTGGGAATAGCGGTATACAAGTCAAAATAAATAAATAAAAATATTTACACTGGTTTAGAATGAGATCCCTCCAGCCATTTCCCGGACCGAGCAAGAGAAAGAAGAAGAGATGGTACCCACTAGACTGATTCCCTTGCCATCCTGCCTTTTATATCACATCTTAATTAGAGTGTAAAAACGAGGGCAAGGAACGGCTTGGCGGTCCTTTTACTCGTAAGGCACCATGTACAGCAATGGCGGTATATAAATAAATGATGACGGAAGGCTGTTAATAGCGTGCCTCGAAGGTCTCTCGTCTGCGGAGAAACCGCACCTCGACAATCTCAGAACGACGAGAATCCCCGAAAGCTCCAGGAAATGGTTGTAATTCAAAAACCTTTATTGTATTGTTTTGTGTCGAGCCTTCCCCTTCCTCCCGAATCCCGCACCGCTCCGTTTGATTATTATTAATGGGAGTTGTAGTTTGACACAGTCTTTTGCCTCCTCGGCCCAATAACAGTGGATTGACTTGCCGCCGGCGTCATGCTATGGAATCCTAGGGGTCATATATAGTTTAGCAAGAGCCTCAAACTCTTTGGAAGACTGGAGGCTCTTGCTAAACTACAACTCCCACCTGCATTCAGTGAATATAAATATATATATATATATATATATAGAGAGAGAGAGAGAGTCAGGATTAATTTAGTTATGTATGTGTTTTTCAATGTGCTTCTATGTATGTGTTTTTCAATGTGCTTCTATGTATTGCCAAGATGGATGCCACTGTGAATTGTAAATGCCATGCAGAAATGTTTACTTTGAGGCTGTGATTAAGTGAACTTGAGAAAAGTAAGATAAGGTGTGTTCTTGCTGAGAACAGAAGGGAGTTGCCAGTCTCAGCAAGAGAAGATAAGCACACGTGCAGAGACTTTCGGTTTTGACTAGTTCTTTGTTCTTCCTGAATTGTAGCTCGCTGTAGAAAGACGTGTCTGATGTATGTACTTAGTAAACTTAGTTGTTGTTTTTTTTTGTAACTCAAAGCCTGCAGAGTCCTTATTTTGCAACTCAGTGTCTGCTTGATCTAGCATTCCTTCCGTTGGGGATCGCCAATCTCTGACATACATATATATATATATATATATATATATATAAGGCTTGGTTGATCAAGAAAAAATGGTTCTAAACTCGTTTCGTATGTAGGGGGCGCTGGAGGTTCGATTTTAAAATTTTTCCAATTTTTTCTTTAAAAAAAGATCGGAAATACCAGGAAATACGAATTGTTTCCTTTGTTTCATTAATGGAAGGTGCCCTTCCCTCCCTCCAGAACCATTAAAATCTCACAGTTTCCCTTCCTTCCCTTGCGGCGAGCTTCCATGCAAAAGGGAGAGGTGGGTGTGGCCAACACAGCCCTCCTCGGAGGCCTCGCCCCCAACGACCAAGCACAGCACTCTTTGGAGATTTTAAAACTAACACTTTTAAAATCTCTCACCTTTCTTTTCCCTGGCAAGCTGTCAAAGGGAGAGGTGGGCGTGGCCAAGCACAGCGCTCCTCGGAGGTCGCTGGGGGCGAGGCCTCCAAGGAGGGCTGTGCTTGGCCATGGCCACCTCCTTCCTCTTTGCATCGGCGGCTTTGCGAGGTGGGCTTTGTAAGGTGGGCGTAGCTACCCCCAGCTCTTCCGCATCGCCGCTTGTCACCAGGGAGGTAGCCACGCCCACCTCGCAAGGCCACCTCCTTCCTCTTTGCATCAGCGGCTTTGCGAGGTGGGCTTTGCGAGGTGGGCGTGGCTACGCCCAGCTCTTCCGCATCGCCGCTTGTCGCCAGGGAGGTAGCCACGCCCACCTCGCAAAGCCGCCAATGCAAAGAGGAAGGAGGTGGGCGTGGGTAAGAACAGCTGTTCCTGAAGGTCACGCCCCCAGCATTTACGATTCACTGGCGGAAGTCGTAAGGAAGATGGCGGACACGGCTTCGATATGGCGAAAACACTTCCGGGTTGCCAAAACGCGTCGATATCGCTTCTAAAGGTAATTATTTAACGAATTAATAACGAGATAAGAAATTAACGAACTGGATCAACCAAGCCTAATATATATATCTATATATCGATGATTGGTTGGTGGCGTGCCAAAATACTGTTTGCTTACAGTTGAAAGTTACCTAGGGCCGACCCTGCAGTGAATGGTAATCCATACTGAAAGGGAACGAGTGATGAAAGGTATGAAAGAAATAAATAGCAGAGCGTAGAAGGGGGAAGAAAGGAGAAGGGAGGGAAAGACATGTTGACCCCACAGGAGCAGCCCCACTGCGTTTGCTGGGGTGACAAGGGGGTGGAAGAGAGCGGTGTCTTCATTCTCGGGGATCATCTGGGGCAGGGATCTTCTGGCGGGTGGGCTCCACGCCCCAGATCTCGCGGGCGTACTGGGCGATGGTGCGGTCGCTGGAGAATTTCCCCGAAGTGGCAATGTTCTTGATGACCTTCTTGGTCCACTCCTTGGTGTTCTGCAGGCAGAGAGAGAGAAAGAGTGGGTGAAGAGTGGGAGGCGGGAGGCTTCCCCTTCAACATGGCATAGAATCCTGGAGTTGGAAGGGACCCCAACAGCTATCTGGTCCAACCCCCTTATGCCACAATCAAAGCATCCCCGATAGATGGCCATCTAACCTCTGTAATACTAATACTAATACTAATAATAATACTAATACTAATAGAGGTGGAAGAGACCCCAAGGGCCACCCAGTGCAAACCCCTTCTGCCAGGCAAGAAGACAATCAAAACATTCCCAACAGATGGTCATCCAACCTCTGTAATAATAATACTAATACTAATAATAATAATAATAGAGTTGGAAGAGACCCAAGGGCCACCCAGTACAAACCCCTCCTGCCAGGCAAGAAGACACAATCAAAGCATTCCTGACAGATGGCCATCCAACCTCTGTAATAATAATACTAATACTAATAATAGTAGAGTTGGAAGAGAGCCCAAGGGACACCCAGTGCAAATCCCTTCTGCCAGGCAGGAAGACACAATCAAAGCATTCTCAACAGATGACCATCCAGTCTGTAATACTACTACTACTACTACTAATAATAATAATAATAATAATAATAGAGTTGGAAGAGACCCCAAGGGCCACCCAGTGCAAGACCTAAAGGGGACCATCTAGTCTGACCCCCTTCTGCCAGGCAGGAAGACACAATCAAAGCATTCTTGACAGATGACCATCCAGTCTCTGTAATACTACTACTACTACTACTATTAATAATAATAATAATAATAATAACAACAACAACAACAATAACAACAACAACAACAATAATAATAGAGTTGGAAGAGACTCAAGAGCCACCCAGTGCAAACCCTTTCTGCCAGGCAGGAGGACACAATCAAAGCATTCTTGACAGATGACCACCCAGTCTCTGTAATGCTAATACTAATACTAATACTACTACTACTACTACTACTAATAATAATAATAATAATAATAATAATAGAGTTGGAGGAGACCCCAAGAGCCACCCAGTGCAAACCCTTTCTGCCAGGCAGGAGGACACAATCAAAGCATTCTTGACAGATGACCATCCAGTCTCTGTAATGCTAATACTAATACTACTACTACTACTACTACTACTAATAATAATAATAATAATAATAGAGTTGGAGGAGACCCCAAGAGCCACCCAGTACAAACCCTTTCTGCCAGGCAGGAGGACACAATCCAAGTATTCCCGATAGATGGCCACCCAGTCTCTCTAATACTAATAATAGGAATAATACTAATAATACTAATAATACTAATAATAACAATAATAACAATAATAACAATAATAACAATAATAATAGAGTTGGAAGAAACCCCAAGAGCCACCCAAAGCAAACTCCTTCTGCCAGGCAGGCACAATCCAAGTATTCCCGACAGATGGCCATCCAGTCTCACTAATACGAATACTACTACTACTACTACTAATAATAATAATAATAATAATAATAATAATAGAGTTGGAGGAGACCCCAAGAGCCACCCAGTGCAAACCCCTTCTGCCAGGCAGGAAGACACAATCCAAGTATTCCCGACAGATGGCCATCCAGTCTCTCTAATACTAATAATACTAATAATACTAATAAAACTAATAATACTAATACTAATAATACATCCAGTCTCTCTAATACTAATAATACTAATACTAATAGAGTTGGAGGAGACCCCAAGAGCCACCCAATGCAAACCCCTTCTGTCAGGCAGGAAGACCCAATCAAAGTATCCCGACAGATGGCCATCCAGACTCTCTAATACTAATAATACTAATAAAACTAATAAAACTAATAATATATCCAGTCTCTCTAATACTAATAATACTAATACTAATAGAGTTGGGAATGACCCCAAGAGCCACCCAGTGCAAACCCCTTCTGCCAGGCAGGAAGACACAACCAAAGCACTCCCAACAGATGGCCATCCAGTCTCTCTGATACTAATAATACTAATAATACTAATAAAACTAATAATACTAATACTAATAATACATCCAGTCTCTCTAATACTAATAATACTAATACTAATAGAGTTGGAGGAGACCCCAAGAGCCACCCAGTGCAAACCCCTTCTGCCAGGCAGGAAGACACAATAAAAGTATCCCGACAGATGGCCATCCAGTCTCTCTAATACTAATAATACTAATAAAACTAATAATACTAATACTAATAATACATCCAGTCTCTCTAATACTAATAATACTAATACTAATAGAGTTGGAGGAGACCCCAAGAGCCACCCAGTGCAAACCCTTTCTGCCAGGCAGGAGGACACAACCAAAGTATTCCCGACAGATGGCCATCCAGTCTCTCTAATACTAATAATACTAATAATACTAATAATACTAATAATACTAATGATACTAATAATACTAATAATACTAATAATACTAATACTAATATTAATAATACCATCCAGTCTCTCTAATACTAATAATACTAATACTAATAGAGTTGGAGGAGACCCCAAGAGCCACCCAGTGCAAACCCCTTCTGCCAGACAGGAAGACACAGTCAAAGTATCCCGACAGATGGCCATCCAGTCTCTCTAATACTAATAATACTAATAATACTAATACTAATAATACTAATAATACCATCCAGTCTCTCTAATACTAATAATACTAATACTAATAGAGTTGGAGGAGACCCCAAGAGCCACCCAGTGCAAACTCCTTCTGCCAGGCAGGAAGACACAATCTAAGTATTCCTGACAGATGGCCATCCAGTTTCTCTAATACTAATAATACTAATACTAATAATAATACTAATACTAATAATACCATCCAGTCTCTCTAATACTAATAATACTAATACTAATAGAGTTGGAGGAGACCCCAAGAGCCACCCAGTGCAAACCCCTTCTGCCAGGCAGGAAGACACAATCAAAGTATCCCGACAGATGGCCATCCAGTCTCTCTAATACTAATAATACTAATAATACTAATAACACTAATATTAATGATACTAATGATACTAATGATACTAATGATACTAATGATACTAATGATACTAATGATACTAATAATAACAATAATAACAATAATAACAATAATAATAGAGTTGGAGGAAACCCCAAGGGCCACCCAGTGCAAACCCTTTCTGGCAGGCAGGAGGACACAATCAAAGTATTCCCGACAGATGGCCATCCAGTCTCTCTAATACTAATAATACTAATACTACCACCACTATACTACTACTACTAATAATAATAATAATAATAATAGAGTTGGAGGAGACCCCAAGAGCCACCCAGTGCAAACTCCTTCTGCGAGGCAGGAGGACACAACCAAAGCACTCCCAACAGATGGCCATCCAGCCTTTGCTTAGACATCACCACCACCACAAAAGTAGCATATTATCAGGACGTTCTTCCTAATGTTGAGGTGGAACCTCTTCCCTGGCAATTTGGATCCATTATTCCTCCATTGCCTCTGAGCTTCCCCAACCTGATGGGAGTTGTAGTGTGACTCAGGCAAACAAGGAGTCCTTTGTGACCACGTTATTCCGCTGCCACCCCGACTGGGCATCGCAGGGGGTCCCAACTCACCTTATAAAGAGCGCTGACCTTCTCTTGACATTTGATGTACGCATCGTAATCGGCAAAGACTTTGAACCTACAGAGAGGAAGGAAGAGAAGTGGGAGGAAATTATTATTATTATTATTATTATTATTAGTGGTAATAATAATCCATTTTTCGCCGTAGGAAACAGACAGCATATAACAGGAGCTCAAAAAATATTTCGCCAAGTCTAGTCCCGGTCACCTGGGCTCACCTGTCGTGATACATGAGCATGTTGACGATGTCCTTGAAGAGGTCCGGCTGCTTGGGAGAGAAGAAGCCACTGCTCATCTGGTCGATGGCTTGCTTCAGCTCGGGGAGGTGGTCGTAGTAATCCTTGGCACAATAGCTGCGGGGAGAAAAAACATAAGAGTTGGAAGAGACCTTCAAGGTCCATCCAGTCCAATCCGTCCTGACAGATGGCCTTCCAGCTTCTGCTTAGAACCCTCCAGAGAGGGACTCCCAGGCATCAAAGTCTGCTTCCAATCAGCTCTTCGTATCAGGAGGTTCTTCTTAATGCTTGCTCGCTCCTCAGTGTGACATCCTTGCAGATATTTGAACATGGCTCTCGTGCCTTATTTTCGCCAGGCCAAACATACCCAGCTCCTTAAGCCGCTCCTCATAGGGATTGGCTTCCAGACCTTTGGTCATCTCTGGACCCTTTCCATCTTAGGCATCAAAGTCTACTGCCAATCAGCTCTTCGTATCAGGAGGTTCTTCTTAATGCTTGCTCGCTCCTCAGTGTGACATCCTTGCAGATATTTGAACATGGCTCTCATGCCTTATTTTCTCCAGGCCAAACATACCCAGCTCCTTAAGCCGCTCCTCATAGGGATTGGCTTCCAGACCTTTGGTCATCCCTGGACCCTTTCCATCTTAGGCATCAAAGTCTACTGCCAATCAGCTCTTCGTATCAGGAGGTTCTTCTTAATGCTCGCTCGCTCCTCAGTGTGACATCCTTGCAGATATTTGAACATGGCTCTCGTGCCTTATTTTCTCCAAGCCAAACATGCCCAGCTCCTTAAGTCGCTCCTCATAGGGATTGGCTTCCAGCTCGGGACCCTTTCCATCTTGTCCATCTCCTTCTTATTATTCCAGGTGAGGTCTGGCCAAAGTGGAAGAGAGTTGGACTATGGCTTCCCCCAATTTAGACACTCTACTCCTATTGAGGCAGCCTAATAATAATAATAATATTTGCCATAATAATAATAATAATAATAATAATAATAATAATAATATAATAATAATAATAATAATATTTGTCTAGTAATAATAATATTTGATGTGGACTTATCTTGTTGTGTTCCAAATAATAATAATAATAATAATAATAATAATAATAATAATAATAATAATATATTAATAATAATAATATAATATAATAATAATATTTGTCTGTAATAATATTTGATGTGGACTTATCTTGTTGTGTTTCAAATAATAATAATATATTATATTTGTCTAATAATAATAATATTTGATGTGGACCTATCTTGTTGTGTTTCAAATAATAATAATAATAATAATAATATTTGATGTGGACTTATCTTGTGTTTCAAATAATAATAATAATATCATTATTATTATTATTATATTTGTCTAATAATAATAATATTTGATGTGACTTATCTTGTTGTGTTTCTAATAATAATAATAATAATAATAATTTATTATTATATTCATCTAATAATAATAATATTTGATGTGGACTTATCTTGTGTTTCAAATAATAATAATAATAATAATAATAATAATAAATATATTATTATTATATTTGTCTAATTATTATTATTATATTTGTCTAATAATAATAATATTTGATGTGGACCTATCTTGTTGTGTTTCAAATAATAATAATAATAATAATAATATATTATTAATATATTTGTCTAATAATAATAATATTTGATGTGGACTTATCTTGTTGTGTTTCAAATAATAATAATAATAATAATAATAATTTATTATATTTATCTAATAATAATAATATTTGATGTGGACTTATCTTGTTGTGTTTCTAATAATAATAATAATATATTATTATTATTATTATTAATATTATAATATTTGTCTAGTAATAATAATATATGATGTGGACTTATCTTGTTGTGTTTCTAATAATAATAATAATAATATATAATTATTATATTTGTTTAATAATAATAATAATCGATGTGGACTTACCTTGTTGTGTTTCTAATAATAATAATAATAATAATAATAATAATAATATATCATTATTATTATTATATTTGTCTAATAATAATAATAATATTTGATGTGGACTTATGTTGTGTTTCAAATAATAATAATAATAATACAATAATAATATTTGTCTAGTAATAATAATATATGATATGGACTTATCTTGTTGTGTTTCAAATATTATTATTATTATTATTATATTTGTCTAATAATAATATTTGATGTGAACTTCTCTTGTTGTGTTTCAAATAATAATAATAATAATAATAATAATAATATATTATTATTATTATTATTATTATTATATTTGCCTAATAATAATAATATTTGATGTGGACTTATCTTGTGTTTCAAATAATAATAATAATAATAATAATAATATATTATTATTATTATTATTATTATTATTATTATATTCGTCTAATAATAATAATATTTGATGTGGACTTATCTTGTTGTGTTTCAAATAATAATAATAATATATATTATTATTATATTTGCCTAATAATAATAATATTTGATGTGGACTTATCTTGTGTTTCAAATAATAATAATAATAATAATAATAATATATTATTATTATTATTATTATATTCGTCTAATAATAATAATATTTGATGTGGACTTATCTTGTGTTTCAAATAATAATAATAATAATAATAATAATAATAATATATTATTATTATTATTATTATTATATTTGTTTAATAATAATAATAATAATATTTGATGTGGACTTATCTTGTTGTGTTTCAAATAATAATAATAATAATAATAATAATAATAATAATATATTATTATTATTATTATTATATTTGTCTAGTAATAATAATAATTGATGTGGACCTATCTTACTGTGTTTCAAACAATAATAATAATAATAATAATAATATAATTGTCTAGTAATAATAATATTTGATGTGGACTTATCTTGTTGTGTTTCAAATAATAATAATAATAATAATAATAATAATATAATTGTTTAATAATAATAATATTTGACGTGAACGTATCTTGTTGTGTTTCAAATAATAATAATAATAATAATAATAATAATATATTATTATTATTATTATTATTATTATATGTGATAATCAATTAAAAATAAAGAAGAGTCACCACAGCACCTACCCCTTCCGGTCCAGCTCATCCACGTCTTCGACCCGCATGCCGAAAATGAAGAAGTTCTCCTCGCCGGCTTCCTCCGCCATTTCCACGTTGGCCCCGTCCATGGTGCCGATGGTGAGCGCCCCGTTGAGCATGAATTTCATGTTCCCGGTCCCAGAGGCCTCCGTGCCGGCCGTGGAGATCTGCTCAGAGAGATCCGCAGCAGGGACCACTGAGGAAAGAGGCCGAAAGAAAGGCATCTCAGCTTTCCATCCTAAATTGTGTTTCCTCCACCACAGACATCCCAGTGTAAACATGTCCAAGAGCCCTGCCAATGTCCTCTCCAAATACCATCCTGCCCACCACCCAAGTGAAGGTTTTCATAGAGGGATAATTCCATCCTAGATTGTATGTGTTTCCTCCACCACAGACATCCCAGTGTAAACATGTCCAAGAGCTCTGCCAACATCCTCTCCAAATACCATCCTGCCCACCACCCAAGTGAAGGCTTTCATAGGAGGACAATTCCATCCTAGATTGTATGTTTTTTCCTCCACCACAGACATCCCAGTGTAAACATGTCCAAGAACCCTGCCAATGTCCTCCACACACACCACCCTGCCCACCTCCAAGTGAAGGCTTTCATATGGAACCAATTCCATCCTAGATTGTATGTGTTTCCTCCACCACAGACATCCCAGTGTAAACATGTCCAAGACTTACCTTTCTCAGCCAGAGAGACCCGGTAGTTCTCCAAGAAGATCACCTTCAGCCGATCGCCAATGACGGGATCGTTGTTGACAATGTCGCCAATAGAAGTGATGAGCTTGATGATCATTTTAGCCATATGGTAGCCAGGAGCGGCCTGCGAGGCAAGATGGGAGGCACTGAAGAAATGCAAGCCTAGAGAGTCCTTATTAGAGAACTCTTATGCTACGAGGGTTGAATGAAAAGTAACGCCTCCACCTGCGTTACTTGGGATTGGGTTGGAATATTTTAATAAATCAAACGCAAAAATAATCCTTAGAATGTGCTCTCCAACTCCCACTATTCACTTTTCCACATCATCACCAGACAATCGGATACATTTCTGCCAACGATGAACGGGTTATTTGAAGCCGTTACAGAAGAAGTCGACACTCTGTTTCCGCAACCAGCGTCTCCCAGTTCTCTCGACGTCTTCGTTAGAAGCATCATGATGTCCCCGCAGATCTTCTTTCATTATCGGGAACAGATGGAAGTCAGATGGTGCTAAATCTGGACTGTACGGTGGTGAGATCCAGTCTCCGAAGTTTCAAGTCTGTGCGCTTTCATTTCAGGCATCAGCATTCTGGGTACCCGTCGTGCACAGATCTTCCGATAGCCAAGCAAAGCAATAATGCGACCCACACGTTCTTGCTTTTGAAATTTCTCTCTGAGTGATACGACCATCGTCCTGAATCAATCTGTCAACTTTTTGCTTGTGAAACTCAGTGGTTGCTGTCACAGGACGTCCAACTCTTTGTTTGTCACGCAAGTCAGATGTTCCCACCTCAACATCTTTAAACTTTCGCACAGCACTCATATCAACACAATCACCATAAACAGCTTGCATTCTTGGATGAATCTCCCTTTGGGGTGACACCTACTGCTGTGAAGAATTCAATGACTGCATGTTGCTTAAGTCGCATTGACTGACCAAAATGGAACTGTAGAGGAGAATCTACTGAACAAGCCAGTACCTTCCACATACGTTGCTTAAGTCGCATTGACCGACTGTCTGCACAGGGTTCCATATTTCGCACTTTGACAACACAACCGTTCAATGCTAAGGCTTCTTGCCAAAATGGAACTGTAGAGGAGAGTCTACTGAACAAGCCAGTACCTGCCGCATACGTTGCTTAAGTCGCATTGACCGACTGTCTGCACAGGGTTCCATATTTCGCACTTTGACAACACAACCGTTCAATGCTAAGGCTTCTTGCCAAAATGGAACTGTAGAGGAGAGTCTACTGAACAAGCCAGTACCTGCCGCATACGTTGCTTAAGTCGCATTGACCGACTGTCTGCACAGGGTTCCATATTTCGCACTTTGACAACACAACCGTTCAATGCTAAGGCTTCTGGCCAAAATGGAACTGTAGAGAGTCTACTGAACAAGCCAGTACCTGCCGCATACGTTGCTTAAGTCGCATTGACCAACCGTCTGTGTAGGGTTCCATACTTCGCACTTTAACAACACAACCGTTCAATGCTAAGGCTTCTGGCCAAAATGGAACTGTAGAAGAGAGTCTACTGAACAAGCCAGAACCTGCCGCATACGTTGCTTAAGTCGCATTAACTGACAGTCTGTGCAGGGTTCCATACTTTGCACTTTGACAACAAAATCGTTCAATGCTAAGGCTTCCAACCAAACTGGAACTGTAGAGGAGAGTCTACTGAACAAGCCAGTATCTGCCGCATACGTTGCTTAAGTTGCATTGACCGACCGTCTGTGTAGGGTTCCATACTTCGCACTTTAACAACACAACCGTTCAATTCTTAGGCTTCCTGCCAAAATGGAACTGTAGAGGAGAGTCTACTGAACAAGCCAGTACCTGCTGCATACGTTGCTTAAGATGCATTGACTGACCAAAAGGGAACTGTAAAGGAGAGTCTACTGAACAAGCCAGTACCTGCCGCATACGTTGCTTAAGTCGCATTGACCGACCGTCTGCACAGAGTTCCATGCTTCGCACTTTGACAACACAACCGTTCAATGCTAAGGCTTCCTGCCAAAATGGATTGGTAGAGGAGAGTCTACTGAACAAGCCAGTACCTGCCACATACCAGTACTGCCATCTGCTGAGGAGTTGTGAAGGTGGAGGCATTACTTTTCACCTTAACAACACAACCGTTCAATGCTAAGGCTTCCTGCCAAGATGGAACTGTAGAGAAGAGTCTACTGAACAAGCGAGTACCTGACACATACCAGTACTGCCGTCTGTTTAGAAGTTACGAAGGTGGAGGCATTACTTTTCATTCAACCCTTGGACTTTATGCCTCTCATGTGACCCACCCCCTGCCCCACATCACCCTCCCCCCCAAAATCCTGGTTGTGCTTGTTTCTCACTTTGCCTCCGATCATGATTGTCCGCGGCACAAAATGCTTGTTTGGTTCTTTCTTGATCCCTGCAATGGGACGGGGAAGGACAACAACACCAAAGGGAGATTGAGGAAGAGGGAAGGAAGGAAGGAAGGAAGGAAGGAAGGAAGGAAGGAAGGAAAGAAAGAAAGAAAGAAGGAAGGAAAGAAGGAAGGAAAGAAGGAAGGAAGGAAAGAAGGAAGGAAGGAAGGAAGGAAGGAAGGAAGGAAGGAAGGAAGGAAAGGAGGAAAGAAGGAAAGAAGGAAGGAAGGAAGGAAGGAAGGAAGGAAGGAAGGAAGGAAAGAAGGAAGGAAGGAAGGAAGGAAAGGAGGAAAGAAGGAAAGAAGGAAGGAAGGAAGGAAGGAAGGAAGGAAAGAAGGAAGGAAGGAAAGAAGGAAGGAAGGAAGGAAAGGAAGGAAGGAAGGAAAGAAGGAAGGAAGGAAGGAAAGGAAGGAAGGAAGGAAGGAAGGAAGGAACGAAAGAAGGAAGGAAGGAAAGAAGGAAGGAAGGAAGGAAGGAAGGAAAGAAAAAGACTGTAACAGTGTGCATCCAAAGATGTGCAACCCATTCCCATCACCAACCCTCCACTCCAATGTCATCGAACTGGATAACTCTTGGAGTCTCTTCCAACTCTATTATTATTATTATTATTATTATTATTATTATTATTATTATTATTACTATTATTATTATGCTATGAAATGCCACTCACGGTTGTAGAAGGTGATGATGTGGAGGCAGTTGAGCAGCTGCCGCTTGTACTCGTGGATCCGCTTCACCTGGATATCGAAGAGCGAGTTGGGGTTGATCTTCACTTTGTACTCCTTCTCCAAGTAGGCCGAGAACTTCAACTTGTTCTCCTGAGAAGCAGAGGGAAGCCAACCGAGATTTGAGCAAAGGGCATCTTTTGAAATTATACTGCAGTTGCGGGCAACTCTGGAGGTCAAGTAAGTCAGTCGCGTAACCCGCAGCCCCTCCCACTGCTTTAGGTATATAGAGATAAGGAAACTGCAAATCAAGTAAGGCATATACGTCGAGTTTTAAAACGACACATTAATAAAACAGACAAACTTCAATTCCATCATTGGTGAAGTTCAGAATGCTCTTTGACTGTAGGTGAACTATACATCCCAGTAACTACACTTGCCGCACTTGCTCCCTTGCCTGGCCCACTTTGGGTCCGGAGGCGTGCCTGAAGACCCCGGCGTGTGCACCAAAAGTCACCTCTTCTCCTGACTTTCTCCTCAGCCATTGGGACCGAGAGAGAGAGAGAGAGAGAGAGAGAGAGAGAGAGGTGGAGATGCCCACCTTTCCTGAAGGTAGGCACAAAAACAAAGGAGGGAGCGGAGGTGGAAGATACCTCCAGCCGGAGGGGCTCTCTCTCTCTCTCTCTCTCTCTCTTGGTCCCAATGGCTGAAGAGAAATTCAGGAGAAGAGGTGACTTTTGGTGCGCACGCTGGGGTCTTCAGACACGCCTCCGGACCCGGAGGAAGCGGAGATGGGAGATACCTCCAGCCAGAGGGGCTCTCTCTCTCTCTCTCTCTCTCTTGGTCCCAATGGCTGAAGAGAAATTCAGGAGAAGAGGCAACTTTTGGTGCGCACGCTGGGGTCTTCAGACATGCCTCCGGACCCGAAGTGGGCCAGGCGTGGCGGCTCCACCCGCAGATTGGGGAAAGGAGAGAAGGCGAGTGGAGCGCCAGGGGATCGGGAAAGGGAGCCGGTCATGGGGAAGGGATCGAACATGGAGAACGATTGAGTGCAGGCTCTGCTCGCGCACCCACTGGCTGGGTGGAGCAGGAACGAGAGGGGCGAGGCGAGGCTCAAGGGCCCGGCCCCTTTGGGAAGAAAGCTGAGGCTCCCCCCGGACTGCTAGGGCTGTTGTGAGCGGAGGGGGCGCTCCTCAAGTGGCGGTTGAGGGGCATTTACAGAGTTGCCTCTGCGCCCCTGGCAAAAAAAAAAGTGTTCTGCAACCGCTTACTTTGCGTAATGGACAAGCCGCCCCTGTTTATATTAAATGTTTGCTTGCAGCCCTAGGTTTCAGGGACTCTGCAGATAGGTGGCTTCCTTTGGTTGCAGTCATAGGGCAAGTCACCTGTCCATCATCGTTAAGTTTTGGTCCCGCCCCTTGCTCAGGGCAATTGGGAAGGGAAGGGAGCCATTTTTTAGTTAGTCTCAGAAAGGAAAGCTAATGTACAGGACGTGTGCAAGCTTCCCCTGTATAAAAGCTTCAACCCTTAAAATTTTCCGGAGGGAAACAGTCTTAAGAGCATCCAAGACCTTCCGGGGGAGAACAGTCTTAAGAGTCTCCAAAGATTTCTAGGAAAACAGC
Organism: Anolis sagrei; assembly: GCF_037176765.1. Taxonomy (NCBI): domain Eukaryota; kingdom Metazoa; phylum Chordata; class Lepidosauria; order Squamata; family Anolidae; genus Anolis; species Anolis sagrei. The sequence continues at coordinate 19,522,786 of NC_090032.1, forward strand.
CCTAAAGACCAAAGAACTCCAGCTGGAGAATATCTAAGCCTTTACTGGTAGGTTCACTCGGTGCTTCAAGACGCAGTTCGACCTGGTAGCGGAGCCCACATCAGTAGGCGTTAGATTACAGTCAGCCTGGGAGAAGTTTAAAAAGGGGATTTTCTTTAACGCAAAGAAGAAGTTATTGAAGACAGTTGCCTGTCCTTCGTGGCTAAGATTAGGAAGTCACCAGTTGCATAAAGCTTGGAAGCATTTGTTTAGCTTTATTGAAGACAAGAGAAGTTTCTGTTTGATTGTTCATTAATAAAAAAAAACTTTGTTATACTTCACAAGCCATCTAAAGACCATTTGTGGTGGAAAACCTGATTGCAAAATGTGTGGCTTAAATAAATTCATACAAACTAGCAGTGCAAGAAAAATAAATTTAAATCTCCTGGCACTGCCGTGCCAGCACAATGTGATTCAAGAAAAGAAAGAAAAGGGGGGAGAAAAAGAAAGGAAAAAAAGGAGGAAAAGTCTGTTGACTTCCATTCTAATCTTTTGTGATTACAGTTTTCCTTCTTAATGGTTCTTTCCTTCCAGTTCCTTCCCATTTATTTATTTATTTATTATTTAAAAGTTTTGTATCCCGGCCTTCTCACCTCTCTTGAGGGACTCAGATCGGTTTCCAACCATAATATCACATACAGTCAATAAAACATCATAATACATCAGTGGTTCTCAACCTTCCTAATGCAGTGACCCCTTAATACAGTTCCTCATGTTGTGGTGACCCCCCAATCATAAAATTATTTTAGTTGCTACTTCGTAACTATAATTTTGCTACTGTTATGAACTGTAAATATCCAATATGCAGGATGTATTTTCATTCACTGGACCAAATTTGGCACAAATGCCCCATCCACCCAAATTTAAATACTGCTGAGGTTGATTTTGTCATTTGGGAATTATAATTGCTTGTGGCGCAGTGGGTTAAAGCACTGAGCTGCTGAGCTTGTTGATCGAAAGGTCGCAGGTTCGATTCCGGGGAGCGGCGTGAGCTTCAGCTGTCAGCCTTAGCTTCTGCCAACCTAGCAGTTCGAAAACATGCAAATGTGAGTAGATCAATAGGTACCGCTCCGGTGGGAAGGTAACGGCGCTCCATGCAGTCATGCCGGCCACATGACCTTGGAGATGTCTACGGACAATGCTGGCTCTTCGGCTTAGAAATGGAGATGAGCACCACACCCCAGAGTCAGACATGACTGGACTTAATGTCAGGGGACTACCTACCTACCTACCTACCTATAGTTCAATCAAAGAGCATTCTGAACTCTGCCAACAATTGAATTAAACCAACTTGGCACACAGAACTCCCATGACCAACAGAAAATACTTGAGAGACTTGCTGGGCATCGTCCTTGAGTTTTGGAGTTGTAGTTTACCTACATCCAGAGAGCACTGTGGTCTCAAACAATGATGGATATGATCCAAACTTGGCACAAATACTCAATATGCCCAAATGTGAACACTGGTGTGTGTATATATATTTGTATATGTGTGTGTATATATATTTGTGTATATGTGTTTTTGCATGTATATATGTGGTTTTGTGCCTGCCACACGTTGCTGTGGCCCAGTCTGTGTATATGTGTGTTTGTGTATATATGTGTGGTTTTGCGCCTGCCACACGTTGCTGTGTGGTGGAGTTAGGGGAAAATAGAGCTTGACATTTGGGAGATGTAGTTGCTGGGATTTATGGTTCAACTACAATCAAAGAGCATTCTGAACCTCACCAATGATAGAATTGGGCCAAACTTCCCACACAAAATCCCCATGACCAACAGAAAATATTGCATTTTATAATGGTCTTTAGTGACCCCTCTGACACCCCCTCACGACCCCCCCAGGGGTCCCGACCCCCAGGTTGAGAAACACTATAATACATATTACAGTCAAACATTAAAACAGCAATTACAATCAATAACTACAACGGTCAGTTGTCACACTAAAATCGTTGCTCATCATCCTCCATCCATATCTCAGGGTGTTGGCTCACTCGTTGAATGCCTGTCTCCATAACCAAGTCTTCACCTGTTTCCTAAATGTCAGGATAAACGGGGCTGTTCTGATCTCCAGTGGGAGAGAGTTCCAGAGTCGAGGGGCCACCACCGAGAAGGCCCTGTCCCTCGTCCCCACCAGGCGCGCTTGTGAGGCCAGTGGGACCGAGAGCAGGGCCTCTCCAGACAATCTTAATAATCTTGATGGTTCATAGGGGAGAATACGTTCGGAGAGGTACACAGGGCCGGAGTCGTTTAGGGCTTTATAGGTTAACGCCAGCACTTTGAATTGTGCTCGGAAGCTAATTGGCAGCCAGTGGAGCTGGTGTAACAGTGGAGTGGTGTGCTCCCTGTACCCAGCACCCGTTGGTAGTCTGGCTGCCGAGCATTGGACTAGCTGCAGCTTCCGGGCAGTCTTCAGAGGCAGCCCCATGTAGAGAGCGTTGCAGTAGTCTAGACGGGATGTAACCAAAGTGTGGACCACCGTGGCCGAGTCAGACTTCCCAAGGTACGGGCGCAGCTGGCGCACAAGTTTTAATTGTGCAAAAGCTCCCCTGACAACCGCCGAGACCTGGGGCTCCAGGCTCAGCGATGAATCTAGGAGAACTCCCAAACTGCGAACCTGCGCCTTCAGGGGGAGTGTGACCCCGTCCAGCACAGGCTGTCACCCTATGCCCTGTTCGGCCTTTCCACTGACCAGGAGTGCCTCTGTCTTGTCTGGATTTAGTTTCAATCTGTTGTCCCTCATCCAGACCGTTACAGCGGCCAAGCACCGGTTCAGGACTTGGACAGCCTCCTTAGTAGCAGGTGGGAAGGAGTGACAGAGTTGGACATCATCCGCGTACAGATGACACCGTACCCCGAAACTCTGGATGATCTCACCCAGCGGCTTCATGTAGATGTTAAACAACATAGGGGACAGTACTGAACCCTGCGGGACTCCACAGTACAATGGCCGTGGGGTCGAGCAGGAGTCCTCTAGTGACACCTTCTGGGAGCGACCCTTGAGGAAGGACCGGAGCCACTGCAAAGCAGTACTCCCAAGACCCATTCCCACGAGGCGTCCCAGAAGGATACCGTGGTCGACGGTATCGAAGGCCGAAGAGAGGTCCAGCAGAACCAACAGGGACACACTCCCCGTGTCCAGTTCCCGGCAAAGATCATCCACTAAGGCAACCAAGGCTGTCCATAATTCCAACCTCTCTGCTTCTATTTATTTTCATAGTCCTCAAAAAGTTTCCAATTTGTCTGTTTTATTGGATTTCCCGAATTCTTCTTAATTAAAAAAAAGTTAATCTGTCCATGTCTTTAATCTCTCTCACTTTATTTATACAATTGTCTATGTTTGGTGCCTCCTCAAGTTTCCAAAATTTTGCATACGAAATCCTTGCGGCAGTTGTCATATATATAAATAAGACGTGTAAAATCAACTCCGAGTCTAGGATACCTAATAAATAGTATTCCGGCTTCCTAGGAAACTTCATTTTGAGAATTTTTTGGGTTGTTTTCCAATATCTTGATTCCTCCCCATTCTTATTTATTTATTTATTTATTTATGTATTTACTTTGCTTCTATACCGCTGTATCTCAAGCCCGAAGGCGACTCACGGCGGTTCACAAACAGTAAAAACAGTAGAAACAGCCGTGGTTCCATACAACATATAACAATTGACTTAACACATTATCCATAAATTACCAATAAGCAATTACAATGCACAATTATTACGAAAAACAACCGTACCCAATCTTCTCATCATCCAAGCGTAGTCCAGGTTCGTCGTCCATTGTTCCATTCCTATGTTCCATTACCAGATTGCACTAAATTACTCAAACGCCTGCACAAACATCCAGGTCTTCACCTTTTTGCGGAATACCATTAGAGATGGTGCTAGTCTAATGTCCGTAGGAAGGGCGTTCCACAGCCGAGGAGCCACCACCGAGAAGGCCCTATCTCTCGTCCCCGCCAGCCGAGCTTGAGAAGCAGGCGGGATCGAGAGCAGGGTCTCCCCGGAAGATCTCAAAGTCCTGGTGGGTTCATAGGCAGAGATGCGGTCAGATAGGTAGCTTGGGCCGGACCCGTTTAGGGCTTTAAAGGCCAACGCCAGCACTTTGAATTCAGCCCGGTAGCAGAGCGGTAGCCAGTGGAGTTGGCGCAACAGGGGGGTTGTATGCTCCCTGCGCTCCGCTCCTGTTAAAATCATGGCTGCCGAGCGTTGGACTAGTTGGAGCTTCCGAGCAGTCTTCAAAGGCAACCCCACGTAGAGAGCGTTGCAGTAGTCTAAACGGGATGTAACCAGAGCGTGGACTACCGTGGCCAAGTCAGACTTCCCATTCTTGAGCCATTACCGCTTACCTGCTTGACTTTCGCAACGTCCCGGATGAAACCTTCATCTTCCACGAAGGCGAGAAGTTTCTTCAGCTGATCCAAGTCCGAGATGTAGTCCTCGCCAATACGCTGGAGGAGGAAATAACAATGGGGAGCTTGGGAGAAGGTCACAATAATGGCTGCTATCTAAATCAGAGCAAGAGCATTCCAGCGGGGAAGCATGCGGGGAATGCGGAAGTGCTTCATCTGCGTCACAGATGGACGATGAAAGCGACAGCTCCCCTAGTGGCCAGAAAAAGTTAAATAGCCTCTGTGTATGTCTGTATATGTTTGTATGTCCAAAAATTGGCACTGAATCTTTGCCATATATGTGTACACTGTAATCCGCCCTGAGTCCCCTGCGGGGTGAGGAGAACGGCGGAATATAAAAGCTGTAAATAAATAAAATAAATAAATTCTAAGAACAATAACATTGTTCTTCTCGTGTTCTTCTGCCTCACCTCCGCAATGATCTCGGCCAGCCCTGGGTTGCACAAAACCAGCCAACGCCGTGGGGTGATGCCGTTGGTTTTGTTCTGGAACTTGTGGGGCTCAAACTCGTAGAAATCTTTAAACCTGGAGAAGGCAGGCAGGGCGAAAGGGTAGAAGAAAGAAAGGATGAAAAGAAAAAGAGAGAGAATCTGGCAGCAGAAAGAGTGGGGTGAGTGGGGGGGAACAAAAGGAAACATCAGAGTAATACTGTTTTGAAGCCAAAGGAGATTCATTTTGCAACAGAAGACACCACACTTGTTTGATCCAAAAACAATGGTTCAAAATTCCGATTTTCACAGAAAAAAATGTTCAAAACTTTTCGAAACTTCTGAGACTTCCAAATCCTTTCGTTAATGGTTTGAAAGTGTTATTTCCTGTTTCATTGGATGGTCTTTACTTTGAAAGTAATTGTTTTACTCCAGGGTGGGAAAAAGCAAGTTGAGGAAATTCCTTCCTTCTCTGGTTTAAAACTGGCTTCTCTGGTTTTAAAACTGGCTTCTCTGGCTTGAGCCGAGACCAGGGAACAGAAGTGGGGAAAAGCAAGTGGAGGAAATTCCTTCCTTCTCTGGTTTAAAATTGGCTTCTCTGGCTTGAGGCGAGGCCAGGGATCAGAAGTGAGAAAAGCAAGCGGAGGAAATTCCTTCCTTCTCTGGCTTTAAAACTGGCTTCTCTGGTTTTAAAACTGGCTTCTCTGGCTAGAGCCGAGGCCAGAAAATTCCTTCCTTCTCTGGATTAAAACTGGCTTCTCTGGCTTGAGCCGAGGCCAGAGACCAGAAGTGGGGAAAAGAAAGTGGAGGAAATTCCTTCCTTCTCTGGTTTAAAATTGGCTTCTCCGGCTTTAAAACTGGCTTCCCTGGCTTGAGCCAAGGCCAGGGATCAGAAGTGGGAAAAGCAAGTGGAAGAAATTCCTTCCTTCTCTGGTTTAAAACTGGCTTCTCTGGATTGAGCTGAGGCCAAGGACTAGAAGTGGGAAAAGCAAGCGAAAGAAATTCCTTCCTTTTCTGGTTTAAAACTGGTTTCTCTGGCTTTAAAACTGGCTTCTCTGGCTTGAGCCGAGGCCAGGAAATTCCTTCCTTTTCTGGTTTAAAAGCGGCTTCTCTGGCTGGAGTCGAGGCCAGGGACCAGAAGCAGGAAAAAGTTGAATCATTTCCAATTCACTTCATGAGTCGTAACAAAAATGGCCAAAAAAGCAAAAAAGGGCAAAGGGAATTCCGGTTTTCTTAAAAACATCGAAATCACTTCAAAAAGGTAATTTTCCAACTTTATTCCGAATTACGAAGATTCCGATGGTACCTAACCATGCCTAATACTTATACACTAAATTTCAGGAGTGGGGGAAAGCAAGTGGAGGAAATTCCTTCCTTCTCCGGTTTAAAACTGGCTTCTCTGGCTTGAGCTGGAAGCAGAAAAAGCAAAGGGAGGAAATTCATCCTTCCCTGGTTTAAAACTGGCTTCTCTGGCTTGAGGCAGAAGCGGGGAAAGCAAAGGGAGGAAATTCATCCTTCCCTGGTTTAAATCTGGCTTCTCTGGCTTGAGGCAGAAGCAGGGAAAGAAAAAGGGAGGAAATTCATCCTTCCCCGGTTTAAAACTGGCTTCTCTGGCTTAAAGCAGAAGTGGGGAAATTAACAGGAGGAGATTCAGCCTTCCCCGGTTTAAATCTGGCTTCTCTGGCTTGAGGCAGAAGCAGGGAAAGAAAAAGGGAGGAAATTCATCCTTCCCCGGTTTAAAACTGGCTTCTCTGGCTTAAAGCAGAAGTGGGGGAATTAACAGGAGGAGATTCAGCCTTCCCCGGTTTAAATCTGGCTTCTCTGGCTTGAGCCGAGGCCAGGGACCAGAATAATTAAATCACTTCCTGAGTTGGAAGGAAAATGGCGAGACTAGCTTTGGAAGGGCAAAGGGACATCTGGTTTCCAAAAAAGTTCAAAATCACTTCAAAAAGGTAATTTTTCCAATTTATTCCGAATTACGAAGATTCCAATTGGACCTAACTATGCCTAGAAGACACATGTCGAAGCCTGGTAACCTAAAAGACAGATTTCCAGAGAGGTTACTCGGTGGGTCTGAATACTTACACGGTGGCCTTCAGGATGTCCGAGTGAATCCGGGCCACGCCATTGACCGCGTGGGAGCCCACAATGCACAGGTGGGCCATGTTGATCCGTTTGACACTGCCTTCCTCCACCAGGGACATGCGGCGCAGCCGGTCGAGATCTCCCGGGAATTTGGCATAGACTTTCTGAGTGGACAGAGACAGATCCCCACCTCAAATAACCATCTGTTAACGCGGGTACGGGCAAACTTTGGCCCTTCAGGTGTTTTGGAATGCAACTCCCACAATTCCTAACAGCCTACTGGAAAGTCGTGGGAAACAGAATGATTTCATGGGTGTCTATTAAACAAGTTGTTTACTTTAAGTTCAGTTCAGGCAACGCTGTGTTAGAGTGAGAAGTTTAGCCTGAGTTCTCTTGTTCTTGGTTCAAGTCAGGCTTTGATTTTCGATTTAATATATCCTCAAGTTTTCTATGTTCCTGTTGACGTTGTACTAATTATTAGGGCTGGGCAACCACGGAAAAATTTGTTTCTAAACTCGATTCGTTTTTAGGGGGTTTTTGCGTTTCGTTTTTTAAAAGAATTCCGAAATTTTCCTTTAAAAAAGTTCGAAATATATGAAATTTCGTAAATTATGAAACAATTACGAATTGATTCGTTAATGGCGGACGCGATTGCACAATATGCTAAAAAACCCTCCAAATGGGACAAGGGGAACTTCTGAAGCTTCCCTCTCCCTCTGTTGTTGACTGTTGGTGTGATAAAACAAACAACAACTATAAAACTTGCACCAGACATACGGAAATAATTACGAAACGATTTCGAAACGATTTCGAAACGATTTCAAAACGATTTCGAAACAATTACGAAACAATTACGAAATAAATTGAAAAATTTATTTCGAAAAACTCGATTCGTTTTTAGGGGGTTTTTGCGTTTTGTTTTTTAAAAGAATTCCGAAAATTTCCTTTAAAAAAGTTCGAAATATACGAAATTTCGTAAAATTACGAAACAATTACGAAACGATTTTGAAACAATAACGAAACAATTATGAAATAAATTGGAAAAATTCGTTTCGATTTTTAGTTGCTCCTGCATGGCTCAATATCGGATCGTAAGCTAATTTAAATACGAATCAATAACGAATTACGAAATTAACGAACGAAACCTCCCAGCCCTACTAATTATACTTTCTTGATTGTGAGCTTTTGCTGTGTCGGTGATTCCTGGCTGTTCCTGGACTTTGTCACCTCTCGAACTTTACATAAAGTTTGATTATCGCCTGTTGCTAAACCTTTTTAGGATTATATATCTTCCTTTCTTACTCCTGATTTTTTTATTTGCTTGTTATACATTTTTACAATAATCTGTTTGCTTATTTTCCTCGACTCTTTGTGTGGTGCGGTGCTCATAGGTTTTTCCAGGCCTGGAGTACAACATTGTGTATCTATTATTAGTATTATAATGAATTATTATTATTATTATTATTATTATTATTATTATTATGTTTATTATTATGTTTATACCCCACTTTTTCTCTCCACCGGAAGACACAATCAAAATCCTCCTGACAGATGGCCATACAGCCTCTGCCTATAAACTTTCAGAGAAGGAGATCTCACCAGACTTCCAAGCAATCTATATTCTGTTAGATAGATAATGCATTGTTAGACAGGAATGCATTGGCTGTAACCCCATTGTATAAAACTGGTGTAAAAATACAGTTCTAATGGACATGTGGTCACTATTACTATGCTAATAAAATAAATTTTAGATACATATAATATAGTGTAATACAATAGAATAATGACACAATATAGCAATATATTATACTAATATTGTGCTATGCATATATATATAATCTAATACAATATAACACTAATAATAGTATAATATAATAATATATTATACTAATATTGTGCTATGCTAATATATATATAATGTAATACAATATAACACTAATAATAGTATAATATAATAATATATTATACTAATATTATGCTATGCTAATGTATATAATGTAATACAATATAACACTAATAATAGTACAATATAATATAATAATATTATTATTGTGCTATGCTAATATTATATATATATATATATTATAATGTAATACAATATAACGCTAATAATAGTACAATATAATAATATATTATACTAAAATTGTGCTATGCTAATATATATATATATTGTAATACAATATAATACTAGTAATAATACAATATAGTAATATATAGTCCTAATATTGTGCTACGCTAATAATATATTATATAATTTTCATACTGGAAAATTGCAATAAACACAAGCAATGCTTTGATGTTATTGAAAAGTTATTCATAACATGTCAAGATTAAAAGCCTCCATTGTGTGTTTGGATGAAAACTGAATCAGGAAAACTGAATCAGGAGCAACACAAAGTCAGGCTGTGAAGTAAAACTCTGCTGACTACTGACAAAGACTCTGCTATGTATAGGTGTGCAGAGTATTTACGGAGGGCGTGATTGGAAGGAAAACTATAAATCATGCACCTCAACATATTCCACTAGAATTGAAAGGGATATCAAAGGGCCATCCATTTCTTCTGGACAGTAAGACACAAACAAAGCCCTCCCGATAGATGGCCATCCAGCTAGAAGAGTAGGGTTTCGAACTCACGTCCAGGAAGCGCTGATTGATCTCGTAGATGATCTCCAGATGTCGGGGCAGGAGGGTCTCAAAGAGGTGGACGGGCCAGCGCTCCAGGGCCTCGGGAAGGACAGTGTGGTTGGTGTAGGCACAGGTCCTCACGGTGACATCCCAGGCCTAGAGGACAGGGACATTGGCCCATCAGCATTGCTCATGGCATGGGATCTTTTGCTTCAACAAAGGCATCCTCCGAGTCTCAAAGCATGGCAGAACCTCACAACCTCGGAGGATGCCTGTCATAGATGTGGGCGAAATGTCAGGAGAGAATGCTTCCAGAACTTAGACAGACAGCCCAGAAAACTCACAGCGACCCTTTAAAGCAGGAGCAGCATCTCAACCATTCAAGGCCTCACCTTGTCCCAGTCGAGCTTCTCAATATCCACCAAGACTCTCATGAGCTCTGGAATAGTCAAGGATGGGTGAGTGTCATTGAGCTGGATGGCAACCTGGAGACAAATATAGGAATCATCGAGTCAGGTTACAGCATAAACATTGTAAAAGAATCTATAAAACACACATTAAAATGTATTTCTCCATTTAATATTTGCTTATTTATTCATAATAAATAAATTAGACAAATCACACACAGAATATATAATACTAATATTGCGCCATGCCAATATATAACACATTACAAATACATACAATACAATAAACAATACTCATATTGTCCTATGCTAATAATATAATATATTAGATACATATAATAATATTATAATGTAATACAATACTAATAATAAAACAATAATATATGATACTAATATTGTGCTACGCTGATAATATAATCTATTATAGATACATATAATAATATTATAATGTATTTTTATGTATTTATCGTGTCAGGAGCAAACCAAACAGATGTATTGCATTTTTTTAACAAGCAGATATTATATTATATATTATAATGTAATACAATATAACACTAATAATAGTACAATATAATAATATATTATACTAATATTGTGCTATGCTAATAATATAATATATATTAGATAATATCATAATATTATAATGTAATACAATATAATAATAATACAATATAGCAATATATAATACTAATATTGTGGTATGCTAATAATATAATATATTATAGATACATATTATTATAATGCAATACAATATTATAATAATACAATATAGCAATATATAATACTAATATTGTGTGATGCTAATAATATATTATAGATACATATTATTATTATAATGCAATACAATATAATAGTAATAATACAATATAGCATAATACTAATATTATGCTATACTAATAATATAATCTATTAGATATATATAATTATTACATATAATAATAATAATGTAATACAATACTAATATTGTGCTCTGCTGATAATATAATATAGTAGATACATATAATATTATAATGTAATACAATATAATACTAGTAATAATACAATATAACATATAATACTAATATTGTGCTATGCTGATAATATAATATATTATAGATATATAGTAATATTAGTATTAGTATACTAATATTACTATATATCTATAATATATTATATTATCAGCATAGCACAATATTAGTATTATATATTATTATATTGTAATTAATACTAGTAGTAATACTAGTAATCATACAATATTATTATATTGTATTATTATTGGTGTTATTGTATTACATTATAACACCAATAATAATACAATATAATAATATATTATACTAATATTTTCCTATGGTAATAATATAATATATTTTAGATACATATAATAATATTATAATGTAATACAATACTAATAATAATACAGTATAGCAATCTATAATCCTAATATTGTGCTATGCTAATAATGTATATATAAATAATACTGATAATAATATTATAATGCAATACAATATGATACTAATAATAATACAGTAATATATAATATTAATATTGTGTTATGCTAATATAATATATTATTGCTCGACTCCCATTTATTTACCTTCTCCGGAAAGGCGTCGAAAGAGGTGCGGACAGGATCCCGGCTGCCAAACTTGGAAGATTTGAAGCGGCGGATGATGTCTTGAAGGGTGGCGGCCACCACAAAGTACTCCTGCTTGAGACGCAGCTCTTTCCCCTCGAAGAACTAGGGGATGATGGGTCAAAGAGTCACAAAGAGAGGTCGTCCCTCACCCCTTAGCAGAGCATTGAAGCAGGGAAGGCAAGGCTGGAGGTTAATCCAGGTCATCACCAAAAGGAGGAGAAGGAAACTTACGTTGTCGTTGGGGTACAGAACCCGGGAAATGTTCTCCGCCAGGTTCCGGTCCAGGACGGCTTGGATGTAACCACCAACATTGACTAAAATATGAAAGAGGGAGAGATGGGATGGATACACGATGACACAAGATAACCAGGGACAGAGAGAGTTTTATCTATGCTGTCGCAACTCAGAGTAGAATCACCTTGTGTTGGGGTTCAGCCTCCGTGTGAACCTGAACCTGATTCTTTGATTGTATTTCCTGATGGCTACTGAACATGTATTTTTTCCCTGATGGTTTGGAAACAGTTGATTCTGAGGGCAGTGGCTGGGAAAGTAAAACTGGACTTTCTGATGAGAATGTGTCAGAATCAGGCGGTGATAACTCTCCAGAGGAGCTAACACCTGCCAGTTTTAATGAGGATAGGAGAGGGCAGATTTGGAAAAACAGAAGTGAATCGCAAAGTCTGCGAAGGTCAAGCAGATTAAAGGAAAGGGAAGCACAGGCTTCAAAGCCTGGAGGCGTGTCCCGAAACAGTTTCTTTAGTTTTAAGTGTCTCTCCCCGGGCTCTCTCGTTAGATCAAGCATCGTTTAGACCAGTGGTTCTCAGCCATGCTAATGCAGTGACCCCTTAATAACGTCCCTCATGTTGTGGTGACCCCCAACCATAATATTGTTTTCGTTGCTACTTCAGAACAGTCATTTTACTACTGTTATAAATCATAATGTAAATATCAGATATGCAAGACGTATTGTCATTCACTGGACCAAACTGGGCACAAATACCCAAAGCACCCACATGTAAATGCTAGTGGGGTTGGGGGAGGATTGGTTTTGTAATTTGGCAGTTATAGTTGCTGGGATTTATAGTTCATCAAAGAGCATTCTGAACTCCACCAGCGATGGATTTGAACCTAATTTGCCACACAGAACTCCCATGACCAACGGAAAACACTGGTATAGTTTGAACTATAGTTTGGGAGTTATAGTTCACCTATATCCAGAGAGCACTGTGGACTCACGCAATGGTGGATCTGGACCAAACTTGGCAGAAATACTTAATATGCGCAAATGTAAACACTGGTGGAGCCTGGGGAAAATAGACCTTGACTTTTGGGAGTTGTAGTTGCTGGGATGTACAGTTCATTACAATCAAAGAACATTCTGAACTCCACCAATGATAAAATTGGCTCAAACTTCCTATATGGAATCACCATGAAGATACTGTGTTTTCTGATGGTCTTTGGCGACCCCTCTGACACCCCTTCGTGACCCCCTCAGGGGTCCCGACCCCCAGGTTGAGAAACACTGGTTTAGACTGAGGCATTACCTTGGCAGATTTCCCGGTTTCCATGGCCTGCATTCCAGAGGCTTCTAGTTTCCAAGTACGGTTAGTGAGATGCTAACAGGTTCCAGGTTTTTCTAGTGCTGCTTTTGGAATTGTGATCTAGTTCATAGATATTCCTGACTGCTGTTTTTACTGTGGCTTTTTGGACTTTGTATTTTCCTCTATTTTGTAACCATTTTTTATCAATAAAAAAGGATTGTTTTTTTCCTGCAGTCAAGTGTGGTGGATTAATGTCTTATGGTCTTGTTTCCTGATCTGGGTTGCAACACCTTGCTCAAAACACCAAACCACACCGAGGCTGAAGGTTTTGTAGTTTATTGAAGAAAGGAACAGTCTTAAATGCAAAGGTAAAGTTCTAAAAGTTCAATAGCAAACAACATGAAGCGTAATCCAAAAGGCATCGTAGAAACAAGATTCCCAAGAGTCCCAAGAAGCCAAGAACATTGCCCAAAAGCCAAGGCAATTCAAAGAAGTTACCAGGTTATAAGCAGAGAGTTTCATCTATGCTGATGACCGTGCCATTACTGCTCAAGCAGGGAGCTTTGAGATGGTAGAACAGAAGCTTTCCGAAGCTCTAGGTGCTCTTACTGCCTATTACAGGGAAAACCAGCTGATCCCCAACCCATCTAAAACACAGACATGTGCCTTTCATCTCAAGAACAGACAAGCATCCCGAGCTCTGAGGATGACCTGGGAAGGAATCCCACTGGAGAATTGCAGCACACGCAAATACCTGGGAGTCACTTTGGACCGTGCTCTGACCTACAAGAAGCACTGCCTGAACATCAAGCAAAAAGTGGGTGCTAGAAACAATATCATACGAAAGCTGACTGGCACAACCTGGGGATCACAACCAGACACAGTGAAGACATCTGCCCTTGCGCTGTGCTACTCTGCTGCTGAGTATGCATGCCCAGTCTGGAACACATCTCACCACGCTAAAACAGTGGATGTGGCTCTTAATGAGACATGCCGCATTATCACGGGGTGTCTGTGCCCTACACCACTGGAGAAATTACACTGCTTAGCCGGTATTGCACCACCTGACATCCGCTGGGATGTAGCAGCCAATAGTGAAAGGACCAAGGCAGTGACATCTCCAGCTCATCCCTTGTTTGGGTATCAGCCAGCACGTCAACGACTTAAATCTAGAAATAGTTTTCTAAGATCTACAGAGACACTTGCTGGAACACCTCAGCAAGCGAGAGTCCAAAAATGGCAGGCTCAAACCCAGAACCTCAACCAATGGCTAATACCAGATGAGAGACTCCCCCCTGGGCACACAGAGGACTGGGCGACTTGGAAGGCGCTGAACAGACTGCGCTCTAGCACCACGAGATGCAGAGCCAACCTTAAGAAAGGGGGCCACAAAGTGGAATCCACGACATGCGAGTGCGGAGGAGAGCAAACCACTGACCACCTGCTGCAATGCAACCTGAGCCCTGCCACATGCACGATGGAGGACCTTCTTGCGGCAACACCGGAAGCACTCCAAGTGGCCAGATACTGGTCAAAGGACATTTAATCAACTACTAAACTCATAAATTTTGTATTCTGTATTTTGTATTTTTGTATCTTGTCTGTTTGTTTGCTTTGTTCTGTTTGAAATGTAATATAAATGACTGGTTGCTGATGACTCGATAAATAAATAAATAAATAAATAGCAGAAGTTGCACTGACAAAGATTTGTCTTCAAACACTCTGTTTAATAGACTTTCCCAGCATGAACGCATTCCGTTGACCCCTAAGCTCCCTCTTGTTAGCAAGTTCATCGCACTGCGGTGAACTCTGAATTGTAAGCGATCCTCCCTATCTAAATCTTCAGAGCTCTCAAGGTCGAATAGCTCGTTAGCCACCCGAGAATCATCAGGCTGGGAGCCTTCCAGGGGCGGCTCGTCCATTACGAGAAGTAAGCGGTCGCAGAACAATTTTTTTTTGCCAGGGGTGCAGAGGCGCCTCTGTAAATGCCCCTCGACCGCCTCTTGAGGAGCGTCCCCTCAGCTCACAACAGCCCTAGCAGTCCGGGGGGAGCCTCGGCTTTCTTGCCTCGCTGCCGGGCGATCCTCTTCCCAAAGGGGCCGGACCCTTGACCCTCGCCTCGCCCCTCTCGTTCCTGCTCCACTCGGTTACCGGGTGCGCGAGCAGAGCCGGCACTCAATCGTTCTCCGCATTTGATCCCTTCCCCCTTTCCCGATCCCCCGGTGCTCCACCCGCCTCCTCTCCTCTCCCCAATCCACGGGTGGGCCAAGGGGTGGAGCCGCTGCACTTGGCCCGCTTCGGGTCCGGAGGCGTATCTGAAGACCCCAGCGTGCGCACCAAAACTCGCCTCTTCTCCTGACTTTCTCTTCAGCCATTGGGACCAAGAGAGAGAGAGAGAGAGAGAGAGAGCCCCTCCGGCTGGAGGTATCTCCACCTCCGCTCCCTCCTTTGTTTTTGCGCCTACCTTCCGGAAAGGTGGGCATCTCCACCTCTCTCTCTCTCTTTCTCTCTCGGTCCCAATGGCTGAGGAGAAAGTCAGGAGAAGAGGTGACTTTTGGTGCACACACTGGGGTACCCAACGGAGAGAGAGAGAGGTGGAGATGCCCACCTTTCCTGAAGGTAAAAACAAAGGAGGGAGCGGAGGTGGGAGATACCTCCAGCCGGAGGGGCTCTCTCTCTCTCTCTCTCTCTCGGTCCCAATGGCTGAAGAGAAAGTCAGGAGAAGAGGCAACTTTTGGTGCGCACACTGGGGTCTTCAGGCACGCCTCCGGACCCAAAGCGGGCCAGGAAAGGGAGCAAGTGCGGCAAGTCTAGTTACTGGGATGTATAGTTCACCTACAATCAAAGAGCATTCTGAACTCCACCAATGATGGAATTGAACCAAATATGGCACACAGAACTCCCACGACGAACAGATATATATATCAATGATTGCTTGGGGGGGGGGGGCGCCAAAATACTGTTTGCTTACCGTTGAAAATTACCTAGGGCCGCCTCTGCCTTTAAGCAATCTAAAGACTCTGTTTTAAGGAAATCCAAAGGCCTTTAATTTGAGGCAGCCCCGGCGTCCCGTTGGGTACACAGAATTTATGTCCTGTCTATAGTCTTATGCACAGGCCCAGCGTGCGACAGCACACCGATGCTTCGGCACACCCAACCTTTCTTTCCTGCACAAGATTATTATATAAAACTATACCTTCAGGCCATGTTTATAATAAGACGTCTATGAAACACGCAAGCCTTCTGTGTTTAGTCCTATCTGCAAGACATCTCATTATGAATATGCAAATATTCCAGAATCCCAAATACTTCAGCTCTCAAGCATTTCGACTAAGCGTAACTCAACCTGCATCGGTTTTATTTTCCCCCAAGACCAGAACAGACAGGAACTTACATATTAAAATATTCCCAATGTAAAATTTACCTTCGGGCTATGTATATATAATAAGTTGCCTATGGAATATGAATGAATGTCGTGCTTAGGCTTGGGTGCCATCGCCAAGGTAGCTCCTTAGGTATAGGCAATATTCCAAAATCCAGAAAAAAAAGTCCAAAACAGATAGACCGCAGAATGATTCCCAAATTACTTAAATATAGTCAGCCTTCCATATTGGCTTTAGCGGATTTAATTAGTCATGGGTTCGATTCGTATGTTTTCCAGCATGATTTTGTGGTCGACTTCAACTATAAAATTGTGCTGGAGGACATGGAGAGAACTCTCCTCTCTCTTGTAGGTCATCCAGAGCATTTTCCAAAGGAAGTTGTTGTCGTTGTTGTTCAACCGTTTCAAAGCTCCCTGCTTGAGTGGTGGTAGCATGATCGTCAGCATAGATAAAACTCTCTGTCCCTTCTGGCAGTGCCTGGTCATTTGTGTACATGTTAAACAGTGATGGAGCAATTTCCAAAAGAAGTCGTTGTTGTTGTTTCAGCTGTGGATGAAAAGCACACATCTGCGTTTTAGATGGATTAGGAATTAGCTGGTTTTCCCTGTAAGAACATCTAGGGTTTTCGGAAAGCTTCTTTTCAACTATTTCAAAACTTCCTGCTTGAGTGGTGATGGCACGATCGTCAGCGTAGATGGATTAGGAATCGGCTGGTTTTCCCTGTAATAGGCAGTAAGAGCACCTAAAGCTTCAGAGAGCTTCTGCTCAACCATTTCAAAACTCCCTGCTTGAGTGGTGATGGCATGATCGTCAGCGTAGATGAAACTCTCTGTCCCTTCTCGCAGTAGCTGATCATTTGCGTAAATGTTAAACAGTGATGGAGCAATGTCCAAAGGAAGTTGTTGTTTTTGTTGTCTCAGCCATGGATGAAAAGCACACATTTGCATTTTAGATTGATTAGGAATTAGCTGGTTTTCCCTGTAAGAACACCTAGAGCTTCGGAGAGCTTCTGTTCAACTGTTTCAAAGCTCCCTGCTTGGGTGGTGATGGCACAATCGTCAGCGTAGATGAAACTCTCTGTCCCTTCTGGCAGTGGCTGATTTGTGTAAATGTAAACATTGATGGAGCAAGCATGCTCCCTTGAGGCAGGTCATTGTTATATGAATATATATTCATTGAATATATATGCACAAAAAGCAGAACCTAAGCTCCCCAACAGATGGCCATCCAGCCTTTGTAATAATAATAATAATAATAATATAATAATAATAATAGGAGTAACCCCAGGGGTCATCCAGTCCGACCCCTTTTGCCATGCAGGAAAGGCATAATCAATGTACCTCCAAAAATGTCCACCCAGCCTTAATAATAATAATAATAATAATAATAATAATAATAATATAATAATAGGAGTAACCCCAGGGGTCATCCAGTCTGACCCCTTTTGCCATGCAGGAAAGGCATAATCAATGTACCTCCAAAAATGTCCACCCAGCCTTAATAATAATAATAATAATAATAATAATAATAATAATAGGAGCAACCCCAGAGGTCATCCAGTCTGACCCATTTCTGCAATGCACAGAAAGCACAATCAATGTACTTCCAAAAATGTCCACCCAGCCTTAATACTACTACTACTACTGCTACTACTACTACTGCTACTACAACTACTGCTACTACTACTACTACTGCTAATAATAATAATAATAATAATAATAGGAGCAACCCCAGGGGTCATCCAGTCCAAAAATGTCCAAACAGCCTTAATACTACTACTACTACTACTGCTACTACTGCTACTACTACTACCGGTAATAATAATAATAATAATAATAATAATAATAATAGGAGCAACCCCAGGGCTCATCCAATCCAACCCCCTTCTTCTCCTATGTGAGATAGTGGATGGTCTACTATATGTTTGGCAGCCTTTCACATCCTCACAGTGAAACCATTACCCTCCCAGTTAGGTTGACCATGCAAGGGCTGCTTAGTGGGAAGGGAATAGGGTCGGCTTACAGTCCTTCAGGTTGAACTCGTTGGGCGCCCGGGCCGACCACAGCCGCATGGTGTTGACGGTGTTATTGCGGTATCCGGGGACGGGGGTGTCGTAAGGCAGGGCGAGGACCACCTGCACGGCAAGACCAAGAAATGTTTATATATCATATATTATATATATAATGTATATATATCAGGCATGGGCAAACTTTTGAAGATCAATTTTAATCAATCTAAACTTAACCGTATTTCAGTGGCTAGAGTGGATGGATTTCTTACATTTCCTCTCCCCTTACTTCTGGTCTCAAGCCTGGGAAGTGTTTTAAACCAGAGTGGATGAATTTCCTGCCTTTCCTCTCCCCTCCTTTCTGGTCTCAAGCCTGAGAAGCATTTCAAACCAGACTGGATGGATTTCCTGCCTTTCCTCTCTCCTCCCTTCTGGTCTCAAGCCTGAGAAGCGTCTTAAACCAGACTGGATGGATTTCCTGCCTTTCTCCTTGCGTCGCTTCTGGTCTCAAGCCTGGGAAGCATTTTAAACCAGACTGGATGGATTTCCTGCCTTTCCTCTCTCCTCCCTTCTGGTCCCAAGCCTGGGAAGCATTTTAAACCAGATTGGATGGATTTCCTGCCTTTCCTCTCCCCTCCCTTCTGGTCTCAAGCCTGAGAAGCATCTTAAACCAGACTGGATGGATTTCCTGCCTTTCCTCTCTCCTCCCTTCTGGTCTCAAGGCTGGGAAGCATTTTAAACCAGATTGGATGGATTTCCTGCCTTTCCTCTCCCCTCCCTTCTGGTCTCAAGCCTGAGAAGCATCTTAAACCAGACTGGATGGATTTCCTGCCTTTCCTCTTGCGTCGCTTCTGGTCTCAAGCCTGAGAAGCGTTTTAAACCAGACTGGATGGATTTCCTGCCTTTCTCTCCCCTCACTTCTGGTCTCAAGCCTGGGAAGCGTTTTAAACCAGACTGGATGGATTTCCTGCCTTTCTCTCCCCTCACTTCTGGTCTCAATCCTGGGAAGTGTTTTAAACGAGAGTGGATGGATTTCCCGCATTTCCTCTCCCCTCACTTCTGGTCTCAAGCCTGGGAAGCGTTTTAAACCAGAGTGGATGGATTTCTTGCCTTTCCTTTCACGTCACTTCTGGTTTCAAGCCTGAGAAGCGTGTTAAACCAGACTGGACGGATTTCCTGCCTTTCTTCTCCCCTCACTTCTGGTCTCAAGCTTGGAAAACATTTTAAACCAGAGTGGATGGATTTCCTGCCTTTCCCCTCCCCTCACTTCTAGTGTCAAGCCTGGGAAGCGTTTTAAACCAGAGTGGATGGATTTCCTGCCTTTCCTTTCACGTCGCTTCTGGTCTCAAGCCTGGGAAGCGTGTTAAACCAGAGTGGATGGATCTCCTGCCTTTCCTTTCACGTTGCTTCTGGTCTCAAGCCTGAGAAGCGTGTTAAACCAGAGTGGATGGATCTCCTGCCTTTCCTTTCACGTCGCTTCTGGTCTCAAGCCTGGGAAGCGTTTTAAACCAGAGTGGATGGATTTCCTGCCTTTCCTTTCACGTCGCTTCTGGTCTCAAGCCTGAGAAGCGTGTTAAACCAGAGTGGATGGATCTCCTGCCTTTCCTTTCACGTTGCTTCTGGTCTCAAGCCTGAGAAGCGTGTTAAACCAGAGTGGATGGATCTCCTGCCTTTCCTTTCACGTCGCTTCTGGTCTCAAGCCTGAGAAGCATGTTAAACCAGAGTGGATGGATTTCCTGCCTTTCCTTTCATGTCGCTTCTGGTCTCAAGCCTGGGAAGCGTTTTAAACCATACTGGATGAATATCCTGCCGTTCCTCTCACATCGTTTCTGGTCTCAAGCTTACCTAATTGGGTTTACCTATTCCTTTAAAGTGCTTTTTACTTTGCTTTTTAAAAAAAATATCTTCAATAAAAGGATTGTTTTCCGATCAACGGTGTGGTGTTTACAGTCAGAGGGCTTTTCCTGTCCTGGAGTGCAAACAGTGCGTTTCTCATTCTGTTCTGAGCTCCCATCTTTCTCTTCCCTGTCCCTTCATCCCATTTTGGCTTTGTTGGGTTTGATAATGCGTGGAGCCATATGAACACCATGAAAAGATCATGCCTTCTCCTCTCCCTTCTTACTGAATGAATCGAGCCCAAATTATTTCTAGTGGGAGCACCCTGGGAGAATGGGAAGGCCTGCTGGTAATTTACCTGTGTGTCGACCCATTTGACCCCGTCCTGGTCGTGCTGGATGCGGCCGTAGAAATGGACGGGGATCATGTACTCGGGGCGGGCTTTCTCCCAGGGGTTGCCATAACGCAGCCAGTCGTCCGCCTCCTCCAGCTGCCAGCCGCCGCAGATCTTCTGGTTGAAGATCCCGAATTCGTAACGGATCCCGTAGCCGTATGCAGCCAAGCCCAAGGTGGCCATCGAGTCCAGAAAGCAAGCTGGGAGAAGCAACGAGAGAACCGACATTATTAGAAAGAGAAGACTGGCAATTTAATAATAATAATAATAATAATAATAATAATAATAATAATGTTGCAATCCCAAGCGATAGCAGGATTGAAGAGAAACAACTGGAAAAGCTGACACGATATGAGGATTTAAAGATCAAACCGCAAAGACACTGGCACAAGCCAATCTTGTTTGCTGTGGACTAATCTTGTTGTGCTTCAAATAATAATAATAATAATAATAAGCCATTCGTCTCACTTCCGCATTGTTGGATCATCAAATGTCTAGATGTCATTGGGATTTGTAAAAATATTAGAACAAGCCAGTCAAGGTGGTCCCAGTGGTGATCGGTACACTCGGCGCAGTGCCTCAAGACCTTGGCCTGCACTTAAACACAATCGGCACTGACAAGATTACCATCTGTCAGCTGCAGAAGGCAACCCTGCTGGGATCTGCACGCATTATTTGCCGATACATCACACAGTCCTAGACACTTGGGAAGTGTCCGACATATGAGCCAATACAACAGCCAGCAGAGTGACCTTGTTTGCTGTGGACTCATCTTGTTGTGTTTCTAATAATAATAATAATAATAATAATAATAATAATAATAATAATATACCCCTGCACCATCTCCCGAAAGGAACTCGGGGCGGCTTACAAAGCAGATAATACTGCAACAGAGTATACAAAATATAGTAAAATACATGAGCATTTGGGGGGGGGGGGGGGGGGGCGGTGGCACTGTGGGCTAAAGCGCTGAGCTGCTAAACTTGCTGACTGAAAGGTTGCAGATTATTTATTTATTATTTACTATATTTATATTCTGCCCCTCTCAGCCCAAAGGCGAATCGGAGCGGTTCAAATCCGGGGAGCGGAATGAGCTCCTGCAGTTACCCCAGCTCCTGCCAACCTAGCAGTTCCAAAACATGCAAATGTGAGTAGATGAATAGGTACTGCTCTGGCGGGAAGGTAACAGCGTTCCATGCAGTCATGCTCGCCACAAGACCTTGGAGGTGTCTATGGACAATGCCGGCTCGTCAGCTTAGAAATGGAGATGAGCACCAACCCCCAGAGTCGGACACGACGGGACTTCATGTCAGGGGAAAACCTTTACCTTTACTACATGAGAATTTATAAAACAATAACAATGTCAGTAAACATAAAACTATTTCTCCCCAGTGTGAGTCCATGGACCTGACGGCCCTGCTCTGTTTGTCCCAGAGTTGGGACAATGTAATCCTATCTTAAAACTACCGTATGTCTTCTTTGTCTGACGTTTCCATCCTGCCATTGGAGAGTGAAAATCTGCATTGGAAGCAGGGAACAATTTCTGATTGGCTGGTGGGTGCCGCTGTCCCGCCTCACCAGGGAATCCCACTCAGCTGATTGTGATGTCAACAAGGCTCAGCCAATCACGGCGGGAATTCACAGAGTGGGAATTTCAAAGACTGCACTGTATAAAAATGACTCTATTTCCATGTTATGGCATCTCAGCTTCCTTTGGGCGATTACCGTGAGCTGGCATCATTTCAGCCAAGTTAAATAAATACCTAAATGTCTTGTTGAAGGCTTTCATGGCCGGAATCACTGGGTTGTTTTTTCGGGCTATATGGCCATGGTCTAGAGGCATTCTCTCCTGACGTTTCGCCTGCATCTATGGCAAGCATCCTCAGAGGTAGTGAGACACCTAAATGGCTTCATAGAATCATAGAATCCTAGAGTTGGAAGAGACCTCATGGGCCATCCAGTCCAACCCCATTCGGCCAAGAATCAGGAAAATTGCATTCAAAGCACCCCAAACAGATGGCCATCCAGCCTCTGTTTAAAAGCTTCCAAAGAAGGAGCCTCCACCACACTCCGGGGCAGAGAGTTCCACTGCTGAACGGCTCTCACAGTCAGGAAGTTCTTCCTCACGTTCAGATGGAATCTCCTCTCTTGTAGTTTGAAGCCATTGTTCCGCGTCCTAGTCTCCAAGGAAGCAGAAAACAAGCTTGCTCCCTCCTCCTTGTGACTTCCTCTCACGTATTTGTACACGGCTATCACATCTCCTCTCAGCCTTCTCTCCTTCAGGTTAAACATGCCCAGCTCCTTAAGCCGCTCCTCATAGGGCTTGTTCTCCAGACCCTTGATCATTTTATTCGCCCTCCTCTGGACACATTCCAGCTTGTCAATATCTCTCTTGAATTGTGGTGCCCAGAATTGGACACAATATTCCAGGTGTGGTCTAACCAAAGCAGAATAGAGCATGGGGAGCATTACTTCCCTAGATCTAGACAATAGGCTCCTATTGATGCAGGCCAAAATCCCATTGGCTTTTTTTGCCGCCACATCACATTGTTGGCTCATGTTTAACTTGTTGTCCACGAGGACTCCAAGATCTTTTTCTTAGATTAGATAGAAATTAGATTAAAGGTATAAAATCTACTCATATAATTGATTATAATAAAAATAAAATGCATTTTTAAAAATCGAATTCGACTCTATGGAAACTCAAAGTAGGATTTTCTGTATTCAAAGCAGATGCCTTTCCTTGAAGCTCACCTGCCAGTCGCCCAAGGCCTCCATTCCCCAATCCGGCGTCTTCCTCAATCTCTTGCAACTCCTCCATATCCAAGCCTAGCTGTTAAGACAAGAAGGGGAGGCAAAATTTATGTATTTATTTACAGTATTTATATTCCACCCTTCTCACCTGGCAGGGAACTCAGGGCGGATTACAATGTACATATACATGGCAAACATTCAATGCCATAGACACACAACACATAGAGACAGACACTCAGAGGCTATTTAACATTCCAGCTTTTTCATGAGGGTATTCTGGCCACCAGGGGAGCTGTCGCTTCAACGTCCATCTGCGACACTGATGAAGTACTTCCTCATTCCCCGCATGCTTGCTGGAGATTTTTACGGCCTCGTAAATTAGTTAAATTAGCCTCCCCATGGATTCATTGATTTCCAAACAATGCTCAGAATCTGCCAGGCAGCATGGGAATGACAGTCCAAATAAGGAAATGTTTTCCAATATACAAAAAGATGCACCGAGAGTACTCAACAAACCACTACCTATCTTCCGTCCCACAATGATGTCAGTTCCAGGCAAGGGATAAATACCCAGAAGTGGAACTTTGACCTTTCCTTCCTCTGAAATAGAGCCTACAGTACCTGGGACTTATTGATCGACTCCCATTGGGTGGTTTTTACTTTGAAAGTAGTTGTCTTACTCCAGAAGTGGGGAAAAACAAGTGGAGGAAACTCCTTCCTTTTCTGGTTTAAAACTGACTTCTCTGGCTTTAAAATTGGTTTCTCTGGCTTGAGCCAAGGCCAGGAAATTCCTTCCTTTTCTGGTTTAAAACTGGCTTCTCTGGCTTTAAAACTGGCTTCTCCGGCTTTAACCTGGCTTCTCTGGCTTGAGCCAAGGCCTGGAAATTCTTTCCTTCCCTGGCTTAAAACTGGCTTCTCTGGCTTGAGCCAAGGCCAGGAAATTCCTTTCTTCTCTGGTTTAAAACTGGCTTCTCTGGCTTTAAAACTGGCTTCTCTGGCTTGAGCCGAGGCCAGGAAATTCCTTTCTTCTCTGGTTTAAAACTGGCTTCTCTGGCTTTAAAACTGGCTTCTCTGGCTTGAGCCGAGGCCAAGGACCAGAAGTGAGGGAAAGCAAGCAGAGGAAATTCCTTCCTTCCCTGGTTTAAAACTGGCTTCTCTGGCTTGAGCCAAGACCAGGAAATTCATTCCTTCTCTAAAACTGGCTTCTCTGGCTTTAAAACTGCCTTCTCTGGCTTGAGCCTAGGCCAGGGAGCAGAAGTGGGGAAAAGCAAGCGGAGGAAATTCCTTCCTACTCTGGTTTAAAACTGGCTTCTCTGGCTTGAGCTGAAGCTAGGAAATTTCTTCCTTTTCTAGTTTAAAACTGGCTTCTCTGGCTTTAAAATTGGCTTCTCTGGCTTGAGCCATGGCCAGGAAATTCTTTACTTCCCTGGCTTAAAACTGGCTTCTCTGGTTTAAGCTGAGGCTAGGAAATTCCTTCCTTTTCTGGTTTAAAACTGGCTTCTCTGTCTTGAGCCGAGGCCAGGAAATTCCTTCCTTTTCTGATTTAAAACTGGCTTCTCTGGCTTTGAAACTGGCTTCTCTGGCTTGAGCTGAGGCCAGGAAATTCCTTCCTTTCCTGGTTTAAAACTGGCTTCTCTGGCTTTGAAACTGGCTTCTCTGGCTTGAGCCGAGGACAGGAAATTCCTTCCTTTCCTGGTTTAAAACTGGCTTCTCTGGCTTTAAAACCGGCTTCTCTGGCTTGAGCCGAGGACAGGAAATTCTTTCCTTTTCTAGTTTAAAACTGGCTTCTCTGGCTTTAAAACTGGCTTCTCTGGCTTGAGCCAAGGCCTGGAAATTCCTTCCTTTCCAGATTTAAAACTGGCTTCTCTGGCTTTAAAACTGGCTTCTCTGGCTTGAGCCGAGGCCAGGAAATTCTTTCCTTCCCTGGTTTAAAACTGGCTTCTCTGGTTTAAAACTGGCTTCTCTGGCTTAAGCCGAGGCCAGGAAATTCCTTCCTTCCCTGGTTTAAAACTGGCTTCTCTGGCTTCAAAACTGGCTTCTCTGGCTTGAGCCGAGGCCAGGAAATTCCTTCCTTCCCTGGTTTAAAACTGGCTTCTCTGGCTTTAAAACTAGCTTCTCTGCCTTGAGCCGAGGCCAGGAAATTCTTTCCTTCCCTGGTTTAAAACTGGCTTCTCTGGTTTAAAACTGGCTTCTCTGGCTTAAGCCGAGGCCAGGAAATTCCTTCCTTCCCTGGTTTAAAACTGGCTTCTCTGGCTTCAAAACTGGCTTCTCTGGCTTGAGCCGAGGCCAGGAAATTCCTTCCTTTCCAGATTTAAAACTGGCTTCTCTGGCTTTAAAACTGGCTTCTCTGGCTTGAGCCGAGGCCAGGAAATTCTTTCCTTCCCTGGTTTAAAACTGGCTTCTCTGGTTTAAAACTGGCTTCTCTGGCTTAAGCCGAGGCCAGGAAATTCCTTCCTTCCCTGGCTTAAAACTGGCTTCTCTGGCTTTAAAACTGGCTTCTCTGGCTTGAGCCGAGGCCAGGAAATTCCTTCCTTCCCTGGTTTAAAACCGGCTTCTCTGGCTTTAAAACTGGCTTCTCTGGCTTGAGCCGAGGCCAGGAAATTCCTTCCTTTTCTGGTTTAAAACTGGCTTCTCTGGCTTTAAAACTGGCTTCTCTGGCTTGAGCTGAGGCCAGGAAATTCCTTCCTTTTCTGGTTTAAAACTGGCTTCTCTGGCTTTAAAACTGGCTTCTCTGGCTTTAAAACTGGCTTCTCTGGCTTTAAAACTGGCTTCTCTGGCTTTAAAACTGGCTTCTCTGGCTGGAGCCAAGGCCAGGAAATTCCTTCCTTTCCTGGTTTAAAACTGGCTTCTCTGGCTTTAAAAGTGGCTTCTCTGGCTTTAAAACTGGCTTCTCTGGCTTGAGCCGAGGCCAGGAAATTCCTTCCTTCCCTGGCTTAAAAGTGGCTTCTCTGGCTTTAAAACTGGCTTCTCTGGCTTGAACCGAGGCCAGGAAATTCCTTCCTTTCCTGGCTTAAAAGTGGCTTCTCTGGCTTTAAAACTGGCTTCTCTGGCTTGAGCTGAGGCCAGAAAATTCCTTCCTTCTCTGGCTTTAAAACTGGCTTCTCTGGTTTTAAAACTGGCTTCTCTGGCTTGAGCTGAGGCCAGGAAATTCCTTCCTTCTCTGGCTTTAAAACTGGCTTCTCTGGCTTGAGCCGAGGCCAGGAAATTCCTTCCTTCTCTGGCTTTAACACTGGCTTCTCTGGCTTGAGCTGAGGCCAGGAAATTCCTTCCTTTCCTGGTTTAAAACTGGCTTCTCTGGCTTTAAAACTGCCTTCTTTGGCTTTAAAACTGGCTTCTCCGGCTTGAGCCGAGGCCAGGAAATTCCTTCCTTTCCAGGACAGAACCAGGACAGAGAGGAGTGGTCAAGGTGAGAGATAGGAGACTCAAGGGAAAGAAACTGTCAGTTGGAACTTTGTTTTGTAACCGCACTGTTTTTTGTTGTTCATTCGTCCAGTCATTTCCAACTCTTCGTGACTTTATGGACCAGTCCACGTCAGAGCTCCCTGTCGGTCGTCACCACCCCCAGCTCCTTCAAGGTCAATCCAGTCACTTCGAGGATACCATCCATCCATCTTGCCCTTGGTCGGCCCCTCTTCCTTTTTCCTTCCATTTTCCCCAGCATCATTGTCTTCTCTAAGCTTTCCTTTCTTCTCATGATGTTGCCAAAGGACTCCATCTTGGTCTCTACTCTCCAACATGGACAGGGTCAACATGGACAACAACAGACACCCACAGGGTCAACACGGACAAAAAATATTGATGTCAAACCTGGTACGTGGCTTCGTCACAGGCGTTCTGGAGGGCCAAGTTCACCATGGTGTTCTGGAGAGTTCGGCCCATGTAGAATTCCAAGGAGAGATAATAGATTCGCTGCGTGAAAGGAAAGAAAGAAAGTAAGAAAGAATGAAGGGTCGTTCGAAGTCTTCCCTTCCATTGCAGGACACTGACCAGAAAGCCTGTAGGAAATGGACATTCATAGCCATTTGGGAAAACCAGGAATTTTTTGGAAAAGCACGACCTTGTTAGAGATCGCAACCTTTTGTAAAGTATGATCTTCTTGAGAAGAATTAAAAACTCACTTGAGTCAACCTTCTCCTTAGTGGTAAATATATCCACTTGTATTCATGCAAGGCAATTAGGTTTCTCGGTTGTTAGACTGATATACCTAGATATCTCTTTGAACTGTTAGGGACAAAGATTTCAGAAGTGTTCTTTCACTTGCCCAAAAATATTCGTGGACATTATTCCATAGGGGGATATATATATATATATATATATAATCTGTGTGTGTGCGTTCGTGCGTGTGGGTTGGACTGGGTTGGACTGGATGACCTTTGGGTTGGACTGGATGACCTTTGGGTACCCCTTCCAACTCTAGTGCTATATAGCTCACTTAGGTGTCTGTTGATGTCTCCTCTTCTGGAGGTTTTTAAGCAGAGGCTGGATGGCCATCTGTCAGGAGGGATTCGATTGTGCCTCCCTCTATGGCAGAAGGGTGGATGACCTTTGGGTACCCTTTCCAACTCTAGAGCTATATACATCACTTAGGTGTCTTTTGGTGTCTTCTCCCCTGGAGGTTTTGAAGCACAGGCTGGCTGGCCATCTGTCAGGAGTGGTTTGATGGTGCCTTCCTCTATTGAAGAAGGGTTGGACTGAATGACCTTTGGGCACCCCTTCCAAATCTATTGTGTTATATACCTCACTTAGGTGTCTGTTGTTGTCTCTTCCTCTGGAGGTTTTAAAGCAGAGGTTGGATGGCCATCTGTCGAGAGGGATTCGATTGTGCCTCCCTCTATGGCAGAAGGGTGGGACTGGGTTTGGCCATCTGTCAGGAGTGGTTTGATTGTGCCTCCCTCTATTGTAGAAGGGTTGGACTGGATGACCTTTGGGTCCCCCTTCCAACTAGTTTTGGGTGTCTGTTGATGTCTCCTCTGGAAGTTTTAAGCAGAGACTGGCTGGCCATCTATCGGGAGTGGTTTGATGTGTGTGTGTATATATATGTGTGTGTGTGTGTGTGTGTGTGTGTGTATGCTAGCTGTACTTGCCATACATTCCTGTGGCCAACCTTCGCTCGCTCCTTTCTTCCTTCCTTCCTTCCTTCCCTTTTCTTCTTTCCTTCTCCCCTTGCTTCCTTCTCTACCTCTTTCCTTCCTTCCTTCTTTCCTTTCTTCTCTCCCTCTTTTTCTCCTTCTCTCCTTGCTTCCTTCTCTATCTCTGTCCTTCCCCTTTCTTTCCTTCCCTCCTTCTTTCTCTTCTTTCTTCCTTCTCTACTCTTTCCTTCCTTCCTTCGCTTTTTGTTTCCATCCTTCTTTCTCTCTTTCCTTCCCTCCCCCTTTCTCTCCTTTCTTCCTTCTCTACTCTTTCCTTCCTTTGCTTTTTGCTTCCATTCTTCCTTCTCTCTTTCCTTCTTTCCTTCCCTCCCCCTTTCTCTCCTTTCTTCCTTCTCTACCACTTTCTTTCCTTCCTTCTCTCTTTCCTTCCCTCCCGCTTTCTCTCCTTTTTTCCCTCCTTCCTTTGCTCCCTATTTCCTCCCTCCCTTTCTTTTCCTTCTTCTTTCTCTCCTTCCTTCTTTCCTTCCTTCCTTCCTTCCTTCTATCGCATTTGCTTCCATCCTTCCTTCTCTCTTTCCTTCCCTCCCCCTTTCTCTCTTTTCCTCCTTCTCTACCTCTTTATTTCCTTCCTTCTCTCCTTCCCTCTCGCTTTCTCTCCTTTTTTCTCTCCTTCCTCTGCTCCCTTTTTCCTCCCTCCCTTTCTTTTCCTTCCTCTTCCTCTCCTTCTCTCCTTCCTTCCTTCCGTCCATCGCTTTTTGTTTCCATCCTTCCTTCTCTCTTTCCTTCCCACCCCCTTTCTCTCCTTTCTTCCTTCTCTACCTGTTTCTTTCCTTCCTTCTCTTTTTGCTTCCATCTTTCCTTCTTTCCCTCCCACTTTCTCTCCTTCTTTCCCTCCTTCCCTCGCTCTCTCCTTCCTTTGCTCCCTCTTTCCTTCCTTTTCTTTTTTCTTTCCTTCTCCCCTTCCTTCTCTGCCTCTTTCTTTCCTCCCCTCTCTTTCTTTTCCTTCCTCTTTCTCTCATTTCTTCCTTCTCTACTTCTTTCTTTCCTTCCTTCGTTCTTTGCTTCCATGCTTCTTTCCTTCCTTCCTTCCTTCCTTCCTTCCTTCCTTCCTTCCTTCCTTCCCTTTTTTCTGTATTGTCATTTAGCTTTTTTAGCAGACCTCTATGCAAGATTCCCCCAGGCAGGAAGCAGCCAAGCTTTGAAGCTGCAAGGCCATTCAGTGCTAACCAACCTGGTCAATGCCAACATTCACACTTGCCTCCAACAGACAAGAGTTCTTTCTCCCACCCTGGACATCATTCCACAGATATATAAACCCCACTTGCCTACTTTTCAACAGAATCTCTGAGGATGTGGGCAAAACGTCAGGAGAGAATGCTTCTGGGACATGGCCAGACAGCCCAGAAAACTTAAACTCTGAAGCTTTGGCCAGCCCTCATAAGGGTTAATGGGAGACTGTAAGCCAATCTCTTCTGTCATATCAATACAATTATTTTTAGAACGGTGGAACATGCCGCTGCGCTGGGAGTCTGGCGGAGTCTCCTCCTCTGGAGGTTTTAAAGCACAGTCTGGATGGCCATCTGTCAGGAGGGCTTTGATTGTACCTCCCTTTATTACAGAAGGGTTGGACTGGGTGACCTTTGGGTTCCTCTTCCAACTCTAATGTTGGGTGTCTGTTGGAGTTTCCTTCTCTGAAGGGTTTAGCCATTTGTCGGGGGTGGTTTGATTGTGCCTCCCTCTATTGCAGAAGAGTTGGATGACCTCTGGGTACCCCCTTCCAACTCTAGTGTTATATAGCTTATATGGGTGTTTGTTGTTGTCTCTGAAGGGTTTGGCCATCTGTTGGGAGTGTTTAGATTGTGCCTCCCTCTATTGCAAAACTGGACAGTCTTTGGGTACCCCTTCCAATTAGTGCTAGTATATAGCTCACTTGGGTGTCTGTTGTTGTCTCCGTCTCTGAAGGGTTTGGCCATCTGTTGGGAGTGGTTTGATTGTGCCTCCCTCTATTGCAGAAGGGTTGGACTGGATGACCTTGGGGTACCCCTTCCAACTCTAGTGCTATATAGCTCACTTAGGTGTCTGTTGATGTCTCCTCTTCTGGAGGTTTTTAAGCAGAGGCTGGATGGCCATCTGTCGGGAGGGATTCAATTGTGCCTCCCTCTATTGCAGAAGGGTTGGATGACCTTTGGGTACCCTTTCCAACTCTAGAGCTATATACATCACTTAGGTGTCTTTTGGTGTCTTCTCCCCTGGAGGTTTTGAAGCACAGGCTGGCTGGCCATCTGTCAGGAGTGGTTTGATGGTGCCTTCCTCTATTGAAGAAGGGTTGGACTGAATGATCTTTGGGCACCCCTTCCAAATCTATTGTGTTATATACCTCACTTAGGTGTCTGTTGTTGTCTCTTTCTCTGGAGGTTTTAAAGCAGAGGTTGGATGGCCATCTGTTGAGAGGGATTCGATTGTGCCTCCCTCTATGACAGAAGGGTGGGACTGGGTTTGGCCGTCTGTCAGGAGTGGTTTGATTGTGCCTCCCTCTATTGTAGAAGGGTTGGACTGGATGACCTTTGGGTCCCCCTTCCAACTAGTTTTGGGTGTCTGTTGATGTCCCCTCTGGAGGTTTTAAAGCAGAGACTGGCTGGCCATCTATCGGGAGTGGTTTGATGGTGCCTCCCTCTATTGAAGAAGGGTTGGACTGGATGACCTTTGGGTCCCCCTTCCAACTCTAGTGTTATATAGCTCATTTGGGTGTCTGTTGATGTCTCCTCCTCTGGAGATTTTTAAGCAGAGGCTGGCTGGCCATCTATCGGGAGGGCTTTGATTGTGCATCCCTCTACGGCAGAAGGGTTGGACTGGATTTGGCCATCTGTCAGGAGTGGTTTGATTGTGCTCCCTCTATTGCAGAAGGGTTGGATGACCTTTGGACACCCCTTCCAACTCTAGTGTTATATAGCTCAGTTGAGTGTCTGTTGTTGTCTCCTCCTCTGGAGGTTTTGAAGCAGAGACTGGCTGGCCATCTATCGGGAGTGGTTTGATGGTGCCTCCCTCTATTGCAGAAGGATTGGATGACCTTTGGGCACCCCTTCCAACTCTAGTGTTCTATAGCTCAGTTGAGTATCTGTTGATGTCTCCTCCTCTGGAGGCTTTTAAGCAGAGGCTGGCTGGCCATCTATTGGGAGTGGTTTGATGGTGCCTCCAGAAGGGTTGGACTGGATGATCGTTTGGGCACCCCTTCCAACTCTAGTGTTATATAGCTCAGTTGAGTATCTGTTGATGTCTCCTCCTCTGGAGGTTTGGAAGCAGAGGCAGACTGGCCATCTGTCGGGAGGGCTTCGATCGTGGAAGGGTTTCAACTTTGGGAGTCTACGAAGGTGGGATTTTGGCCCAGGAGCAACCCAAGCCAGGTCTCCCTTGCACCAAGATATCCCCTTACTCGCAAAGGGCAAGAGGGGCAGGGGTACGGGGAGGATGATGGTTTCCGTGCTCCTCCCGTCTCCTCCTCCCTGGGCCTCTGCCTTGACCTTTCTGGGACCGGCTTGAGCCCCGTATCCAATGTCCACTCCTCTCCTGCTGACACAGGCCCATTCCCAAACCCAAAGGCAAAAGTTCACCGCAAATGTCAGGCCGGTCTAAATTTAAAAAAGAGAAAGCCACCGCTATCGCTGTCTCCTCCAAGGTCTGCCTCATTCGGACCCTAGATTGACCTAAAATCACTGGACTACAGTGCCCATCATCCCCAGTAATGGGATTTGGAATAGTGGCTGCTTTGCATTGCAGCTCTCAGAATCTCCAACCAACAGGCTGGTAGTAGTTGTTTCTCCCATTACTTGAGGTTTTTGCACAAATCTCACATTCGGGAAAAGTCACTGGACTACAGCGCCCATCATCCCCAGTAATGGGGTTTGGAGAAGTGGCTGCTTTACATTGTAGCTCCCAGAATCTCCATACAACAGGCCGGAAGTAGTTATTTCCCCCATTACTTGAGGATTTTGCACAAACCTCCCATTCGGAGAAAATCACTGGACTACAGCGCCCATCATCCCCAGTAATGGGATTTGGAAAAGTGGCTGCTTTACATTGTAGTTCCCAGAATCTCCATACAACAGGCCGGAAGTAGTTATTTCCCCGGTTAGTTAACTTTTGCATAGACCTCACATTCGGGGAAAATCACTGGACTACACTTCCCATCATCCCCACTAATGGGGTTTGAATAAGTGGCTGCTTTGCATTGCAGCTCTCAGAATCTCCAACCAACAGGCTGGTAGTAGTTGTTTCTCCCATTACTTGAGGTTTTTGCACAAACCTCACATTCAGGAAAAGTCACTGGACTATACCTCCCATCATCCCCAGTAATGGGGTTTGGAAAAGTGGCTGCTTTGCATCGCAGTTCCCAGAATCTCCATCCAACAGACTGGCAGTAGTTGTTTCTCCCATTACTTGAGGTTCGTGCACAAACCTCACATTTGGGAAAAGTCACCGGACTACAGCTCCCATCATCCCCAGCAATGGGATTTGGAGAAGTGGCTGCATTGCACCGCAGCTCTCCGGATCTTCATCCAACAACCCAGCAGTAGGATCTCCCGCTGCCCTTGGAAAAGCAAGCCATCTTGGATCACATGTCCCAAAATCCCCAGGCTGTTAGGAATTGTGGGAGTTGGAGTCCAAAACACCTGGAGGTCCCAAGTTGGCCCATGCCTGATAAAATCCAAAACTGTTTACTCTGTATGGCAGGACTCCACGATTTGTTTCCCCCTTACTTGAGGTTTGCACAGACCTCACATTCGGGGAAAAGTCACCGGACTACACCTCCCATCATCCCCAGTAATGGGATTTGGAAATGTGGCTGCTTTGCATCGCAGTTCCCAGAATCTCCATCCAACAGGCTGGAAGTAGTTATTTTCCTGGTTAGTTGCGGTTTGCACAAACCTCACATTCAGGAAAAGTCACTGGACTACAGCTCCCATCATCCCCAGCAATGGGATTTGGAAAAGTGGCTGCTTTTCATCTCAGTTCCCAGAATCTCCATCCAACAGACTGGCAGTAGTTGTTTCCCCTGTTACTTGAGGTTTTTGCACAAACCTCACATTCTGGAAAAATCACTGGACTACACCTCCCATCATCCCCAGTAATGGGATTTGGAAAAGTGGCTGCTTTACATTGTAGCTCCCAGAATCTCCATACAACAGGCCGGAAGTAGTTATTTCCCCCATTACTTGAGGTTTTTGCAGAAACCTCCCATTCGGGAAAAATCTCTGGACTACAGCGCCCATCATCCTCAGTAATGGGATTTGGAAAAGTGGTTAGTTTGCATCCCAGCTCCCAGAATCTCCATCCAACAGACTGTGCAGTAGAATCTCCCACCGCAAGCCATCTTGGATCGCATGTCCCAAAATCCCCAGTATGGTAGGCTGTTAGGAATTGTGGGAGTTGGAGTCCAAAAAACCTGGGGGGCCCAAGTTGGCCCATGCCTGATAAAATCCAAAATTGTTTACTCTGTGTGGCAGAACTCCACGATTTGTTTCCCCTTTACTTGAAGTTTGCACAGATCAAACACTTGGAAAAGTCACAAGACTACAGCTCCCATCATCCACAGCAACGGGATTTGGAAAAGTGACTGCTTTCCATTGCAACTCCCAGAATCTCCATACAACAGGCCTGAAGTAGTTATTTCCCCGGTTAGTTGAGGTTTGCACAGACCTCACATTTGGGAAAAGTCACCGGACTACACCTCCCATCATCCCCAGTAATGGGATTTGGAAAAGTGGCTGCTTTGCATCGCAGTTCCCAGAATCTCCATCCAACAGGCTGGAAGTAGTTATTTTCCTGGTTAGTTGCGGTTTGCACAAACATTCGGGAAAAGTCACTGGACTACAGCTCCCATCATCCCCAGTAATGGGATTTGGAAAAGTGGCTGCTTTACATTGTAGCTCCCAGAATCTCCATACAACAGGCCGGAAGTAGTTATTTCCCCCATAACTTGAGGTTTTTGCACAAACCTCCCATTCGGGAAAAATCACTGGACTACAGCTCCCATCATCCCCAGTAATGGGATTTGGAAAAGTGGTTAGTTTGCATCCCAGCTCCCAGAATCTCCATCCAACAGACAGTGCAATAGGATCTCCTGCCGCAAGCCACCTTGGATCACATGTCCCAAAATCCCCACTACAGTAGGCCGTTAGGAATTATGGGAGTTGGAGTCCAAAAAACCTGAAGGGCCCAAGTTGGCCCATGCCCGATAAAATCCAAAATTGTTTACTCTGTGTGGCAGAACTCCACGATTTGTTTCCCCCTTACTTGAGGTTTGCACAGACCTCACATTCGGGAAAAGTCACCGGACTACACCTCCCATCATCCCCAGTAATGGGATTTGGAAAAGTGGCTGCTTTACATTGTAGCTCCCAGAATCTCCATCCAACAGGCTGGAAGTAGTTATTTTCCTGGTTAGTTGCGGTTTGCACAAACCTCACATTCGGGAAAAGTCACTGGACTACAGCGCCCATCATCCCCAGTAATGGGATTTGAATAAGTGGCTGCTTTGCATTGCAGCTCTCAGAATCTCCAACCAACAGGCTGGTAGTAGTTGTTTCTCCCATTACTTGAGGATTTTGCACAAACCTCCCATTCGGGAAAAATCACTGGACTACAGCGCCCATCATCCCCAGTAATGGGATTTGGAGAAGTGGCTGCTTTGCATTGCTGCTCTCAGAATCTCCATACAACAGACCGGAAGTAATTATTTCCCCGGTTAGTTAACGTTTGCACAAACCTCACATTCGGGAAAAGTCACTGGACTACACTTCCCATCATCCCCAGTAATGGGATTTGGAATAGTGGCTGCTTTGCATTGCAGTTTCCAGAATCTCCATCCAACAGGCTGGCAGTAGTTGTTTCCCCCGTTACTTGAGGTTCTTGCACAAAGCTCACATTCGGGAAAAGTCACCGGACTACACCTCCCATCATCCCCAGTAATGGGATTTGGAAAAGTGGCTGCTTTACATCGCAGCTTCCAGAATCTCAATTCGACAGGCCAGCAGTAGTTGTTTCCTCAGTTACTTGTGGTTTGCATGGACCTCACATTTGGGAAAAGTCACTGGACTACAGCTACCATCATCCCCAGCAACACGATTTGGAAAAGTGGCTGATTTGCATCGCAGCTCCCAGAATCTCCATCCAACAGACTGTGCAGTAGGATCCCCCGCCGCAAGCCAC
The DNA here is from genome assembly GCF_037176765.1 of Anolis sagrei. NCBI lineage: Eukaryota > Metazoa > Chordata > Lepidosauria > Squamata > Anolidae > Anolis > Anolis sagrei. Next base: position 19,558,605 of record NC_090032.1, read on the forward strand.
CTTGGATCACATGTCCCAAAATCCCCACTACAGTAGGCTGTTAGGAATTGTGGGAGTTGGAGTCCAAAACACCAGGGGGGCCCAAGTTGGCCCATGCCTGATAAAATCCAAAATTGTTTACGCTGTGTGGCAGAACTCCACAATTTGTTTCCCCTTTACTTGAAGTTTGCACAGACCAAACACATGGAAAAGTCACCGGACTACAGCTCCCATCATCCCCAGCAACAGGATGTGCAAAAGTGGCTGCTTTGCATGGCAGCTCCCAGAATCTCCATACAACAGGCCAGAAGTAGTTATTTCCCCGGTTAGTTAACGTTTGCATAGACCTCACATTCGGAAAAAGTCACCGGACTACATCTCCCATCATCCCCAGCAACAGGATTTGCAAAAGTGGCTGCTTTGCATGGCAGCTCCCAGAATCTCCATTCAACAGGCTGGAAGTAGTTATTTCGTTAACGTTTAGTTAACGTTTGCATAGACCTCACATTCGGGAAAAGTCAGCAGACTACAGCTCCCATCATCCCCAGCAACAGGATTTGGAAAAGTGACTGCTTTCCATTGCAACTCCCAGAATCTCCATACAACAGGATGGAAGGAGTTATTTCCCTGGTTAGTTGCGGTTTGCAGAGACCTCACATTCTGGAAAAGTCACCGGACTACAGCTCCCATCATCCCCAGCAACAGAATTTGGAAAAGTGGCTGCTTTCCATTGCAACTCCTAGAATCTCCATACAACAGGCCAGAAGTAGTTATTTCCCCGGTTAGTTAACGTTTGCATAGACCTCACATTCGGGAAAAGTCACCGGACTACAGCTCCCATCATCCCCAGCAACAGGATTTGGAAAAGTGGCGGCTTTACATTGCAACGCCTAGAATCTCCATACAACAGGCCGGAAGTAGTTATTTCCCCGGTTAGTTAAGGTTTGCACAGACCTCACATTCCAGAAAAGTCACCAGACTACAGCTCCCATCATCCCCAGCAATGGGATTTGGGAAAGTGGCTGCTTTCCATTGCAACTCCCAGAGTTGCAGTGTATGAAGTAGTTATTTCCCTGGTTAGTTGCAGTTTGCACAGACTTCACGTTTGGGAAAAGTCACCAGACTACAGCTCCCATCATCCCCAGCAATGGGATTTGGGAAAGTGGCAGCTTTCCATCGCAGCTCCCAGAATCTCCATCCAAAAGGCTGGCAGGAGTTGTTTACCTGGCTTAAGTGGCTGAGGGGGAAAAGGAAAGGGCCTGAGACTGTCAGGAATGGTGGGAGTTGGAGTCCAAAACACCTGGAGGGCCCAAGTGGGCCCATGCCTATTTCATAGCATTGCACGGTCAGAGTTGCCTCTTCCCGGCATGCAAATAGCGTCTCTCAAGCGGCTATTAATACCCGCTGACCCGTAACGCTGATCCTTTTGCATGCATCCTGCAGAGAAGAGAGCAGGCGTCTTCGTTTCTCTCCTTTGAGACCCTCAAACGTCGAGGCAAGTTTCTAGTCCTCAGGAAGGGCCATTGGCAGGCACGCTGGGTCACCCCATAAGCACAGAAATATATTGATTTGACGAAGAGTAGGGTCCCCGAAATGGCCTTGTTTGCAGACCAAGGTTCGAATCCCTGTTCGGCGATGCAATAATAATAATAATAATCATATCATTATAATAATCATTATAATATTATATAGTTATTATCATTAATAAGAATAATTAATATTAATAAATATTATGGTCATTATATCACTATATTATTATTAAATATTAATAAATATTATTGTCATTATATCACTATATTATTATTAAATATTATTAAATATTATTGTCATTATATCACTATTAAATATCACTATATTATTATTAAATATTAATAAATCTTATTGTCATTATATCACTAAATTATTATTAAATATTAATCAATATTATGGTCATTATATCACTATATTATTATTAAATATTATTAAATATCACTATATTATTATTAAATATTAATAAATATTATGGTCCTTATATCGCTATATTATTATTAAATATTAATAAATATTATTGTCATTATATCACTATAGTATTATTAAATATTAATCAATATTATGGTCCTTATATCGCTATATTATTATTAAATATTAATCAATATTATTGTCATTATGTCACTATATTATTATTAAATATTATTAAATATTATTGTAATTATATCACTATATTATTATTAAATATTAATCAATATTATTGTACTTATATCACTATATTATTACTAAATATTAATCAATATTATTGTCATTATATCACTATATTATTATTAAATATTAATATTATGGTCATTATATCACTATATTATTATTAAATATTAATCAATATTATGGTCATTATATCACTATATTATTATTAAATATTAACAAATATTATGGTCCTTATATCACTATATTATTATTAAATATTAATAAATATTATGGTCCTTATATCACTATATTATTATTAAATATTAACAAATATTATGGTCCTTATATCACTATATTATTATTAAATATTAACAAATATTATGGTCCTTATATCACTATATTATTATTAAATATTAATCAATATTATGGTCCTTATATCACTATATTATTATTAAATATTAATAAATATTATGGTCCTTATATCACTATATTATTATTAAATATTAACAAATATTATGGTCCTTATATCACTATATTATTATTAAATATTAACAAATATTATGGTCCTTATATCACTATATTATTATTAAATATTAATCAATATTATTGTCCTTATATCACTATATTATTATTAAATATTAATCAATATTATTGACATTATATCTCTATATTATTATTAAATATTAATCAATATTATGGTCATTATATCACTATATTATTATTAAATATTAATAAATATTGTCATTATATCACTACAGTATTCACTCACTTATCGCAGGTGTTACGTTCCAGGATGACCCGCGAAAAGTGAAAATCCGCGAAGTAGGGACGCTATATTTATTTTAATATTTATTACATTATTTTAGTAGTTTCTTTGGAGAGACAGGGTGGAATATAAATATATTAATATTATATCACTGTATCATTATCATTGTATAATTAATATTATTATCATTAATAATAAGAATAATAAATATTAATAAATATTATTATTGTCATTATTATTCCCTCACTTATCGCTCCAGGATGACCCGCGAAAAGTGAAAATCCGCGAAGTAGGGACGCTATATTTATTTTAATATTTATTACATTATTTTAGTAGTTTCTTTGGAGAGACAGGGTGGAATATAAATATATTAATATTATATCACTGTATCATTATCATTGTATAATTAATATTATTATCATTAATAATAAGAATAATAAATATTAATAAATATTATTATTGTCATTATTATTCCCTCACTTATCGCTCCAGGATGACCCGCGAAAAGTGAAAATCCGCGAAGTAGGGACGCTATATTTATTTTAATATTTATTACATTATTTTAGTAGTTCCTTTGGGGAGACAGGGTGAAATATAAATATATTATTATTATTATTATTATTATTATTATTATTACCACTGTATCATTATCATTATATAATATTTATTATCATTAATAATAAGAATAAATATTAATAAATATTATTATTGTCATTATATGACTATATTATTTTAGTAGTTCCTTTGGGGAGACAGGGCGAAATATAAATATATTATTATTATTATTATTATATCACTGTATCATTATCATTATATAATTAATATTATCCTTAATAATAATAAGAATAAATATTAATAAATATTATTATTGTCATTATATCACTACAGTATTCGCTCACTTATCGCGGGTGTTACATTCCAGGATGACCCGCGAAAAGTGAAAATCCGCGAAGTAGGGACGCTATATTTATTTTAATATTTATTACATTATTTTAGTAGTTTCTTTGGAGAGACAGGGTGGAATATAAATATATTAATATTATATCACTGTATCATTATCATTGTATAATTAATATTATTATCATTAATAATAAGAATAATAAATATTAATAAATATTATTATTGTCATTATTATTCCCTCACTTATCGCTCCAGGATCACCTGCAAAAAGTGAAAATCCGCGAAGTAGGGACGCTATATTTATTTCAATATTTATACATCATTTTAGTAGTTATATACCATTTTAAGTCTTTATAAACCCTCCCCACACACTTATGCAAGAATATAGGTGGAATATAAATAAAATATTATTATTATTATTATTATTACATCACTGTATCATTATATAATTATTATTATTATTACCATTCACTTATGCAGGAATATAGGTAGAATATAAATAAAGTATTATTATTATTATTATTATTATTATTATATCATTGTATCATATTAATATTATTATTACCAGGAGTGAATTTGCCCGATTTGGTGGGAGAACCAGTTGGTGTCGAGTACTGCAAAAACCCACAAAACCACGAAAAATACCACGATAAATATTTTACATTAATATCTATTGAAAAACCGCAAAACTGCGAGTCAGCGCAAAGCGAACCGCGAAGTCTGCTTCCCTGGAGACTAGGACACGAAACAATGGCTTCAAACTACAAGAGAGGAGATTCCACCTGAACATGAGGAAGAACTTCCTGACTGTGAGAGCCGTTCAGCCGTGGAACTCTCTGCCCCGGAGTGTGGTGGAGGCTCCTTCTTTGGAGGCTTTTAAACAGAGGGTGGATGGCCATCTGTCAGGGGTGATTTGAATGCAATATTCCTGCTTCTTGGCAGAATGGGGTTGGACTGGATGGCCCATGAGGTCTCTTCCAACTCTTTGATTCTATGATTCTATGAGGGATTGCTGTATATCATTAACATTATATAATTATTATCATTAATAATAATAAATATTAATAAATATTATTTATTAATACTAATTATGACTGATGATAATTATAAAATTTATAAATAAAATTATTATTAAATTATTAATAATGATGATAATGATTATATAATTATTATCATAATTAATAATAATAAATTAATTATAATTAAATGATAATAATTATAAATTTTACAAATAAAATTATTATTAAACTATTATTATTAATCATGATAATCACTATATAATGATATTATTATTGTCATTATATCACTATATCATTATCATTACATAATATTATTGGATTAATAATAATAAATTAATTATTATTAAATGATAATAATTATGAATTTTATAAATAAAATTGTTATTAAATTATTATTAATCATAATCATTATATAATGATATTATTATTGTCATTATATCACTATATCATTATAATTACATAATATTATCATGATTAATAATAATAATAAAATTATTATTAATAATAATTATACATTTTACAATTAAAATTATTATTAAACTATTATTATTAATCATGATAATCACTATATAAATGATATTATTATTGTCATTATATCACTATATCATTATCATTATATAAAGATTATCATGATTGAAAACGTTAATTAATAATTAATTATTAAAACAAATTAATTATTAATAATAATTAGTATTAATTATATAAATACAATATTATTAAATTATTATTATTAATCATAATTGTTATATAATATTAATATTAATAATATAATATTAATATTAATATGATACAAATAATTATTAATTATATAAATACAATATTATTAAATTATTATTATTATTAATCATAATTGTTATATAACGATAATGATATAGTTATATTATTATTGTCATTATATCACTATATCCTTATTATATAAGGATTATGATGATTAATAATAATAATTTAATTATTATTGATAATTATAAAATTTATAAATAAAATTATTCTTAAATTATTATTATTAATCATGATAATCATCATATCATGATAATGATTAATAATAATAAATGAATTATTATTAATGATAAGATTTATAAATTTTATAAATAAAATTATTATTATTAATCATAATCATTATATAATAATAATGATATCGTGACATTATTTTTGTCATTATATCATTATATCCTTATCATTACATAATATTATCATGATTAATAATAATAAATTAATTATTATTAAATGATAATAATTATACATTTTACAAATAAAATTATTATTAAACTATTATTATTAATCATGATAATCACTATATAATGATATTATTATTGTCATTATATCACTCTATCATTATCATTATATAATAATCATGATTAATAATAATAATTTAATTATTATTAATGGTAATAATTATAAATTTTATAAATAAATATTTATAAATAAATATTCTTAAATTATTATTATTATTATTAATCATGATAATCATCATATAATGATATTATTGTCATTATATCACTATATCATTATCATTATATAAAGATTCTCATGATTAATAACAAATTAATTATTAATGATAATAATTATAAATTATATAAATAAAATATTATTAAATTATTACTATTATTAATCATAATCGTTATATAATGATAATGATATAGTTATATTATTATTGTCATTATATCACTATATCCTTATCATTATATAATAATCATGATTAATAATAATAATAATAATTTAATTATTATTGATGACAATAGTTATGAATTTTATAAATAAAATTATTATTAAAATATTATTATTAATGATTATCATTATTATTAATAATAATAATTTAATAATAATTTTATTTATAAAATTTATAATTATTAATCATCAATCCAGGTCTTTCGATAGTTAGTAAAATTTCGTTATCTGTTTCTAATTAACCACATTGCAGCATCATTTGCATATGTTGCAAAACGTTTTCAAAACATCAGACATCTTTGTGACATTTGTCCCGCCCCTTAGGATATCAACAACAGGAGTTGCTGTAGCAACAACAACAACAACAACAATAATAAGGCATTTGCAATAAGGCATCCAGCTCTGTAGAAAAGCCTCCAAAGAAGGAACATCCACCACACTCAGAGGCAGAGAGTTCCACTGTTGAACAGCTCTCAGAGTCAGAAAGTTCTTCCTAATGTTCAGATGGTGTTTTCTATTTACTAGCCTTTGTTGCCTGGAGGCACCCAAACAGAGGGTGCCTCCAGGCAACAAAGGACAGGCTACCTCTATGCAGATACCCTCACTTATTGACTTTTCGTGGCTACTCAATGCTATTCAAACTTGCTCACTGCAACATTCACACTTGCTTCAAGCGGACAAGGGTCCTTTTTCCCACCCTGGACATTATTACACACACACATACAACATTTACACTTGCGTCAAACAGACAAGGGTTCTTTTTCCCATCCTGAACATTACTCCACTTGCTTTACTACCTCTATGCAGATGCCCTTACTTATAGGCTTTGCAGCTTCATGGCTACTCAATGCTATTCAAGCTTGCTAATTGAAACATTCACACTTGCTTCAAACAGACAAGGGTTCTTTTTCCCATCCTGAACATTACTACCTTGCTTTACTACCTCTATGCAGATGCCCTTACTGATTGGCTTTGCAGCTTCGTGGCTACTCAATGCTATTCAAACTTGCTCACTGCAACATTCACACTTGCTTCAAGCAGACACGGGTTCTTTCTCCCACCCTGGACATTATTACACACACACACTCCACTTGCTTTACTACCTCTATGCAGATGCCCTTACTGATTGGCTTTGCAGCTTCATGGCTACTCAATGCTATTCAAACTTGCTCACTGCAACATTCACATTTGCTTCAAACAAACAAGGGTTCTTTTTCCAATCCTGAACATTACTACCTTGCTTTACTACCTCTATGCAGATGCCGTTACTGATTGGCTTTGCAGCTTTGTGGCTACTCAATGCTATTCAAACTTGCCCACTGCAACATTCACACTTGCTTCAAACAGACACGGGTTCTTTTTCCCATCCTAAACACTACTACCTTGCTTTACTACCTTCCCTGCAGATGCCCTTACTGATTGGCTTTGCAGCTTCATGGCTATTCAGTGCTATTCAAGCTTGCTAGTTGCAACATTTACACTTGCTTCAAACAGACAAGGGTTCTTTCTCCCATCCTGGTCATTATTACACACACACATATACTCCACTTGCTTTACTACTTCTATGCAGATGCCCTTACTGATTGGCTTTGCAGCTTCATGGCTATTCAGTGCTATTCAAGCTTGCTAATTGAAACATTCACACCCTGGACATTATTACACACACACACACACATACTCCACATGCTTTACTACCTCTATGCAGATGCCCTTACTGATTGGCTTTGCAGCTTCTTGGCTATTCAGTGCTATTCAAGCTTGCTAATTGCAATATTCACACTTGCTTCAAACAGACAAGGGTTCTTTCTCCCACCCTGGACATTATTACACACACACATATATACTCCACTTGCTTTACTACCTCTATGCAGAAGCCCTTACTGATTGGCTTTGCAGCTTCATGGCTACTCAATGCTATTCAAACTTGCTCACTGCAACATTCACATTTGCTTCAAACAAACAAGGGTTCTTTTTCCAATCCTGAACATTACTACCTTGCTTTACTACCTCTATGCAGATGCCCTTACTGATTGGCTTTGCAGCTTCATGGCTATTCAGTGCTATTCAAGCTTGCTAGTTGCAACATTTACACTTGCTTCAAACAGACAAGGGTTCTTTCTCCCATCCTGGTCATTATTACACACACACATATACTCCACTTGCTTTACTACTTCTATGCAGATGCCCTTACTGATTGGCTTTGCAGCTTCATGGCTATTCAGTGCTATTCAAGCTTGCTAATTGAAACATTCACACCCTGGACATTATTACACACACACACACACATACTCCACATGCTTTACTACCTCTATGCAGATGCCCTTACTGATTGGCTTTGCAGCTTCTTGGCTATTCAGTGCTATTCAAGCTTGCTAATTGCAATATTCACACTTGCTTCAAACAGACAAGGGTTCTTTCTCCCACCCTGGACATTATTACACACACACATATATACTCCACTTGCTTTACTACCTCTATGCAGAAGCCCTTACTGATTGGCTTTGCAGCTTCATGGCTACTCAATGCTATTCAAACTTGCTCACTGCAACATTCACATTTGCTTCAAACAAACAAGGGTTCTTTTTCCAATCCTGAACATTACTACCTTGCTTTACTACCTCTATGCAGATGCCGTTATTGATTGGCTTTGCAGCTTTGTGGCTACTCAATGCTATTCAAACTTGCCCACTGCAACATTCACACTTGCTTCAAACAGACAAGGGTTCTTTCTCCCACCTTGGACATTACTCCACACACACACACATACTCCACTTCCTTTACTACCTCCATGCAGATGCCCTTAGTTATTGACTTTGCAGCTTCGTGGCTATTCAGTGCTATTCAAGCTTGCTAATTCCAACATTTACACTTGCTTCAAACAGACAGGTTCTTTCTCCCAACCTGGACAGTATTCCACACACACACACACACACAAACACACTCCACTTGCTTCACTACCTCCATGCAGATACCCTCACTGATTGACTTTGCAACTTCATGGCTATGAAATTCTATTCAAGCTTGCTACCTGCAACATTCACATTTGCTTCAAACAGACAAGGGTTCTTTCTCCCATTATTCCAGAATTATATCTACAGTCCACTTGCTTCCTCCATACAGATACCCTCATTTATTGACTTTGCAGCTGCAAGGCTATTTAATGTTATTCAAAGTTGCTCCTTGCAACATTCACACTTGCTTCAAACAGGCAAGGGTTCTTTCTCCCACCCTGGACTTTATTCCACAGGGATATATACACTCCATTTGTTTCACTGCCCTCACTGATTGACTTTGCAGCTGCATGGCTACTCAATGCTATTCAAGCTTGCTAGTTGCAACATTCACACTTGCTTCAAACAGGCAAGGGTTCTTTCCCCCAGGACGTTATTCCACAGGGATATATACACTCTACATGCTTCACTACCTCTATGCAGATACCCTCACTGATTGACTTTGCAGCTGGATGGGTACTCAATGCTGGATGTAGGCTTTCTCGCTCCCGGAAGGAGCCACAATGGCACAATGGGTTAAACCCTTATGCCGGCAGGACTGCTGACCGAAAGGTTGGTGGTTCGAATCCGGGGAGCTGGTTGAGCTCCCATCTGTCAGCTCCAGCTTCTCATATGAGAGAAGCTTCCCACAGGATGGTAACACATCCACTGGGCAACATCCTTGCAGATGGCCTATTCTCTTACACAGGAAGCGACTTGCAGTTTCTCAAGTTGTTCTTGACATGACCAAAAATTATTACTAGCCATCCCCTGCCACACGTTGCTGTGGCCCCGTCTGTGTATATGTGTTTTGTGTGTGTGTGTATGTCTATATATGTGGTTATTTGGCTTTTAAGTCCCTTCCACTGTGTTTTTCAGTGTTTTTATGAGTGATGGTCACTTGTTGGCCTGACTGTTGTCTTGTGTCCAAATCTGGTGTCAATTCATCCAGTGGTTTTTGAGTTATGTCAATCCCACAAACGAACATGACATTCTTATTTATATAGATTGAGAAGTTTGCCCACTTCTGTCGTTGGTGGAGTTCAGCATGCTCTTTGATTGTAGGTGAACTATAAATCCCAGCAACTAGGACTCCCCAATGTCAAGGTCTATTTCCCTCCAAACTCCACCAGTGTTCATATTTAGGCATATGGAATATTTGTGCCAAGTTTGGTCTAGATCTATCATTGTGTGAGTCCATGGTAGTCTCTGGATGTGGGTGAACTACAACTCCCAAACTCAAGGTCAATGCTCACCAAACTCTTCTAATGTTTTCTGTTGGTCATGGGAGTCCTGTATGCCCCGCATGGTTCAATTCTATCATACTCTTTCATTGTAGGTGAACTATAAATCCCAGCAACTACAACTCCCAAATGACAGAATCAATTGTTTTGAGTGAAGGACGTACATTGGGTTGTTAGGTGTCTTGTGTCCAAATTTGGTGTCAATTCGTCCAGTGGTTTTTGAGTTCCGTTAATCCCACAAACAAATATATTTTTATTTATATAGACTAGCCATCCCCTGCCACGCATTGCTGTGGCCCACATAGGGGTTCTGTGTGGGAGGTTTGTCCCAGTTCTGTCCTTCGTGGGGTTCAGAATGCTCTGTGATTGTAGGTGAACTATAAATCCCAGCAACTATCACTCCCAAATGTCAAGATCTATTTTCCCCCCAAACTCCATCTGTGTTCATATCTGGGCATATGGAATATTCGTGCCAAGTTTGGTCCAGATACATCATTATGCGAGTCCATGGTAGTCTCTGGATGTAGGTGAACTACAACTCCCAAACCCAAAGTCAGTGACATTTTTGTTTATATCGAAGGGTTGTCGGGATGCTCACCTTGGGGTCCTTCTCATAGTAGTACTGCTGGGTACTACTACAGGGTACTACTACAAGAACATGACATTTTTGTTTATATCGAAGGGGTGTCAGGATGCTCACCTTGGGGTCCTTCTCGTAGTAGTAGTACTGCTGGGTACTACTACGAGAACATGACATTTTTGTTTATATCGAAGGGGTGTCAAGGTGCTCACCTTGGGGTCCTTCTCATAGTAGTACTGCTGGGAACTACTGCGAGAACATGACATTTTTGTTTATATCGAAGGGGTGTCGGGATGCTCACCTTGGGGTCCTCGTAGTAGTACTGCTGGGTACTACTACGAGAACATGACATTTTTGTTTGTATCGAAGGGGTGTCACTACTACGAGAACATGACATTTTTGTTTATATCGAAGGGGTGTCACTACTACGAGAACATGACATTTTTGTTTATATCGAAGGGGTGTCAGGATGCTCACCTTGGGGTCCTTCTCGTAGTAGTACTGCTGGGTACTACTACGAGAACATGACATTTTTGTTTGTATCGAAGAGGTGTCACTACTACGAGAACATGACATTTTTGTTTATATCGAAGGGGTGTCAGGATGCTCACCTTGGGGTCCTTCTCGTAGTAGTACTGCTGGGTACTACTTTGATATAAACATTTTTGTTTATATCGAAGGGGTGTCAGGATGCTCACCTTGGGGTCCTTCTCGTAGTAGTACTGCTGGGTACTACTTCGATATAAACATTTTTGTTTATATCGAAGGGGTGTCACTACTACGAGAACATGACATTTTTGTTTATATCGAAGGGTTGTCAGGATGCTCACCTTGGGGTCCTTCTCGTAGTAGTACTGCTGGGTACTACTACGAGAACATGACATTTTTGTTTATATCGAAGGGGTGTCACTACTACGAGAACATGACATTTTTGTTTATATCGAAGGGTTGTCAGGGTGCTCACCTTGGGGTCCTTCTTGTAGTAGTACTGCTGGGTACTACTACAAGAACATGACATTTTTGTTTATATCGAAGGGGTGTCACTACTACGAGTACATGACATTTTTGTTTATATCGAAGGGGTGTCAGGGTGCTCACCTTGGGGTCCTTCTCGTAGTAGTACTGCTGGTTACTACTTCTCGTAGTAGTACTGCTGGGTACTGCTCCGAGAACATGACATTTTTGTTTATATCGAAGGGGTGTCAGGACGCTCACCTTGGGGTCCTTCTCGTAGTAGTACTGCTGGATACTACTACGAGACCATGACATTTTTGTTTATATCGAAGGGGTGTCACTACTACGAGAACATGACATTTTTGTTTATATCGAAGGGTTGTCAGGGCGCTCGCCTTGGGGTCCTTCTCGTAGTAGTACTGCTGGGTACTACTACGAAAACATGACATTTTTGTTTATATCGAAGGGATGTCACTACTACGAGAACATGACATTTTTGTTTATATCGAAGGGGTGTCAGAGTGCTCACCTTGGGGTCCTTCTCGTAGTAGTACTGCTGGGTACTACTACGAGAACATGACATTTTTGTTTATATCGAAGGGGTGTCACTACTACGAGAACATGACATTTTTGTTTATATCGAAGGGGTGTCAGGAAGCTCACCTTGGGGTCCTTCTCATAGTAGTACTGCTGGATACTACTACGAGACCATGACATTTTTGTTTATATCGAAGGGGTGTCACTACTACGAGAACATGACATTTTTGTTTATATCGAAGGGGTGTCAGGAAGCTCACCTTGGGGTCCTTCTCGTAGTAGTACTGCTGGATACTACTACGAGACCATGACATTTTTGTTTATATCGAAGGGGTGTCACTACTACGAGAACATGACATTTTTGTTTATATCGAAGGGTTGTCAGGGCGCTCGCCTTGGGGTCCTTCTCGTAGTAGTACTGCTGGGTACTACTACGAAAACATGACATTTTTGTTTATATCGAAGGGATGTCACTACTACGAGAACATGACATTTTTGTTTATATCGAAGGGGTGTCAGAGTGCTCACCTTGGGGTCCTTCTCGTAGTAGTACTGCTGGGTACTACTACGAGAACATGACATTTTTGTTTATATCGAAGGGGTGTCACTACTACGAGAACATGACATTTTTGTTTATATCGAAGGGGTGTCAGGATGCTCACCTTGGGGTCCTTCTCATAGTAGTACTGCTGGGTGCGGATCCAGCGTCCCACCAAGTGGTCCCGGACGGTGTGGGCCAGGGCGAAGTAGTAGTCCCGGGTGGTGGCCACATTGCGGTCCTTGACCAGGGTGAAGTGCAAGTGCCGGTTGAAGTTCTTCTTGAGGTCGGTGACATTTTCCACGCCGGCCAGTCCCCGCACGCTGATCTGCTTCCTCTTCTCCTGGTCTGAGAGCGGACGAGACATCCCGGCAAGGCCACCCAAGGATCTTTCCCCACAGAGAAGAGAATCAAATCAATCTGGACAGATGGAGAGGGGACCCTGTGGTCAGTCGTTCGGCTACGTCCTCTGGCCCGGGCAAATGCGCCCAAAACTCCTCCCCTTGAGCATTATTAAACCCCCCCACGGGGAGGGTGTGCATTATTCATGAAGGGACGGACCAGCCAGGACACTCGGGCCACTCTCTGCTCCTCGGGACACTCCCCTTGACCACTTCAGGCCTTGCTTTGCATGCTCCACGGTGCAGAATGAATGCCGTTTGACACTCAACTGCATTGGCTTGGCGATGAAATCCTGCAAGCTTTCCTTTGAACAGGTCTCTTGCCTGTTTGTTTGTTTGTTTGTTTGTTTATCACTAGCTTGAGGACCCGGCAGTGCCCGGGTTATTTGAGAAAGGCATGGTTTGCCTGTGATCCAAATTGAATCTAGATTCAACGTCAGCTGTGTTCACTGGGTGTGGGTGAACTACAACTCCTCCAAACTGCACCACCACCACCAACAACAACAACAACAACAAAATTTTATGTATTTATTTATTTACAGCACTAGCCGTCCCCTGCCATGAGTTGCTGTGGCCCACATGGGGGGTTCTGTGTGGGAGGTTTGGCCCAATTCTATCGTTGGTGGGGTTCAGAATGTTCTGAACCCCACCAACACACACACACTCCACTTGCTTCACTACCTCCATGCAGATACCTTCACTGATTGACGTTGCAACTTCCTGGCTATGAAATCCTATTCAAGCTTGCTAACTACAACATTCACATTTAGCTTCAAACAGACAAGGGTTCTTTCTCCCATTATTCCAGAGGCATATCTACAGTCCACTTGCTTCTTCCATACAGATACCCTCACTTATTGACTTTGCAGCTGCAAGGCTATTCAATGTTGCTACTTGCAATATTCACACTTGCTTCAAACAAGCAAGGGTTCTTTCTCTCACCCTGGACATTGTTCCACAGGGATATATACACTCTACTTACTTCACTACCTCAATGCAGATACCGTCACTGATTGACTTTGCAATTTCATGGCTACTCAGTGCTATTCAAGCTTGCTAGTTGCAACATTTACACTTGCTTTAAACAGGCTTTATCATTCTCGGAAGGTGCCACAGTGGCGCAATGGGTTAAACCCTTGTGCCGGCAGGACTGCTGACCAAAAAGTTGGTGGTTCAAATCCGGGAAGCAGGTTGAGCTCCCACCTGTTAGCTTCAGCTTCTCATTTGAGAGAAGCTTCCCACAGGATGGTAACACTTCCCCTGGGCAGCATCCTTGCAGATGGCCTATTCTCTTACACCAGAAGCGACTTGCAGTTTCTCAAGCCGTCCCCTGCCACACGTTGCTGTGGCCCAGTCTGTGTATATGTGTTTTATGTGTGTATGTATGTGTATATATGTGGGGCTTTTTGGCTTTTTAAGTCTCTTTGGCTGTGTTTTTCAGTGTTTTTATGTGTGATGATCATTTGTTGGCCTGAGAGGTGTCTTGTGTCCAAATCTGGTGTCAATTCGCCCAGTGATTTCTGAGTTATGTTAACCCCACAAACAAACATTACATTTTTATTTATATAGATTGGGAAGTTTGCCCAATTATGTCATTGATGGAGTTCAGAATGCTCTGTTATTGTAGGTGAACTATAAATCCCAGTAACTACAACTCCCAAATGTCAAGGTCTACTTCCCCCAAACTCCATCTGTGTTCATATCTGGGCATATGGAATATTCGTGCCAAGTTTAGTCCCAATCCATCATTGTTTGAGTCCACAGTGCTCTCTGGATGTAGGTGAACTACAACTCCCAAGCTGAAGGTCAATGCCCACCAAACCCTTCCAGCATTTTCTCTTGGTCATGGGAATAATGTGTGCCAAGTTTAGTTCAATTCCATCATTGGTGGAGTTCAAAATACTTTTTGATTGTAGCCGAACTGTAAGTCCCAGCAACTACAACTCCCAAAGTCAAGGACAATGCCCACCAAACCCTTCTAGTTTTTTCTCTTGGTCATGGGAGTTATGTGTGCCAAATTTGGCTCAATTCCATCATTGGTGGAGTTCAGAATGCTCTTTGATTGTAGGTGAACTATAAATACCAGTAACTACAACTCCCAAATGTCAAGGTCTATTTCCCCCAAACTCCACCAGTGTTCACATTTGGGCATACTGAGTATTCATTCCAACTTTGGTCCAGATCCATCATTGTTTGAGTCCACAGTCCTTTATGGATGTAGGTGAACTACAACTCCCAAATTCTAGCTCAATGCTCACCAAACCCGTCTAGTGTTTTCTCTTGGTCATGGGAGTTATGTGTGCCAAGTTTGGTTCAATTCCATCATTGGTGGGGTTCAGAATGCTCTTTGATTGTAGGTGAACTATAAATCCCAGTAACTACAACTCCCAAATGCCAAGGTCTATTTTTTGAGTGAAGGACATACATTGGGTTGTTAGGTATCTGATGTCCAAATTTGGTGTCAATTCGTCCAGTGGTTTTTGAGTTCTGGAGGCTGTGTGTGCCAAGTTCTATCTTCATCCGTCATTGGTGAGGATCGCAGTGGTCTCAGGAAGTGTGTGAAGGTACTGGAAGTCCCATCATCCATGGTCCATGGTCCCACAAACTGCACCAGGATGTGGAGTGGGTCATGGAGGCTGCGTGTGCCAAGTTCTACTTTCATCCGTCATTGGTGAAGATTGCAGTGGTCTCAGGAAGTGAATGAAGGTACTATAAGTCCCATCATCCATGGTCCATGGTCCCACAAACTGCACCAGGATGTGGAGTGGGTCATGGGGGCTGCATGTGCCAAGTTCTGGAAGTCCCATCATCCATGGTCCACCCTCCTTCAAATCACAGCAGGATGTAGAGTTTGGTCTTGGTCAGTCATTGGATGAGGGTCGAAGTGGTCTCAGGAAATGTGTGAAGGTACTGTAAGTCCCATCATCCATGGTCAATCCTCCTCCAAACAGTACCAGGATACAACGTGGGCTATGGAGGCTCTGTGTGCCAAGTTTGGTCTTGGTCAGTCATTGGATGTGGGTCACAGTGGTCTAGGAAGTTAGTGGAGGTACTACAAATCCCATCACTGATGATCAATCCTCCTCCAAACAGTACCAGGATACAACATGGGTCATGGGGGCTCTGTTTGCCAAGTTTGGCCTTCATCAATCATTGGGTGAGGGTCGAAGTGGTCTCAGGAAGTGAGTGGAGGTACTACAAGTCCCATCATTGATGGTCAATCCTCCTCCAAACAGTACCAGGATACAACATGGATTATGGAGGCTCTGTGTGCCAAGTTTGGTCTTGATCAGTCATTGGATGAGGGTCCCAGTGGTCTCAGGAAGTGAGTGAAGGTACTGCAAGTCCCATAATCCGTGATGAGCCCTCACCCAAACCACACCAGGATGTAAAATGGGCCATCAGGGGTCTGTGTGCCAAGTTTGCCCCAGGTTCGTAATTCTTGGGGGGGCACTGTGTTCTGTGGAATGTGAATCAGGTAACGGTACTACAAATCCCATCATCCATAGTCCATCCTCCCCCAAACTGCACCAGGATGTAAAGTGGGCCATCAGGGGTCTGTGTGCCAAGTTTGGTCCAGGTTCGTAATTCTTGGGGGGCCACCGTGTTCTGTGGAATGTGAATCAGGTAAAGGTACTACAAATCCCATCATCCTAGTCCATCCTCCCCCAAACTGCACCAGCATGTAAAGTGAGTCATGTGGGTTATGTGTGCCAAGTTTGTTTTTGATCCATCATTGCTGTGGGTCACAGTGGTACCCGGAAGTGGGTGAAGGTACTACAAGTCCCATCATCCATCATCAGTCCTCCTTCGGAAGCTAATTCCAGGTGGAAGGTGAACTGATCAAGACCGGTCAGGGTTGGAATAGATGAGCCACTTCCTCACTGCGAGAGCTGTTCAGCAGTGGAACTCTCTGCCTCAGGGTGTGGTGGAAGCTCCTTCCTTGGAGGCTTTTAAACAGAGGCAGGCTGGCCATCTGTCAGGGGTGCTTTGCTTGTGCTCTATGGTGATTTGTGCACATCCCTCCCCTTTTCGACAGCTTGACTGATGATAGGCAGGTGCCACTCATGTTGCCCCCGATATCGGCCTTCCAGCCCTGCCACCAACTGGGCAGCTTGCCCAGGGACATTCCCGGCTAAATTTAGGCCTCTCCAACCAGGCCGGGCTTGTGCGACAACAACAACACGACAAGTGCGTTGGTGCGTTGCTTCGTTGCGAGAGATTGATAGACCTCTTAAACTAAGGAAAAGGAAAGGAAGGACAAAAGAAAGAGGCGGCAGGACCTTTCAGACAGCTAGAAAAAGAGCTTTCACTACTTCTATCCAAATGCCCTCGCTGATTGACTTTGCAGCTGCAAGGATACTCAATGCTATTCAAGCTTGCTCATTGCAACATCCACACTTGCTTCAAACAGAGAAGAGTCCTTTCTCCCACCCTGGACATTATTACACAAACACCTAAATACACTCCACTTGTTTCACTACCTCTATCCAGATGCCCTCACTGATTGACTTTGCAGCTGCAAAACTACTAAGTGCTCATTGCAACATTCACACTTGCTTTAAACAGACAAGGGTTGTTTTTCCCACCCTAGGCATTATTTCATACACACACACATCTATATACACCCTACTTGCTTCACTGCCCTCACTGATTGACTTTGCAGCTGCAAGGATACTCAATGCTATTCAAGCTTGCTCGTTACAACATCCATACTTGCTTCAAGCGGAGACGAGTCCTTTCTCCCACCCTGGACATTGTTACACAAACGCCTAAATACACTCCACTTGTTTTACTGCCTCTATCCAGATGCCCTCTCTGATGGACTTTGCAGCTGCAAGGTTACTCAATGTCATTCAAGCTTGCTCATTGCAACATTCACACTTGCTTCAAGCAGAGAAGAGTTATTTCTCCCATCCTGGACATTATTCCAGATATATATACACTCCACTTGCTACCTCTATCCAAATGCCCTCGCTGATTAACTTTGCAGCTGCAAGGATACTCAATGTCATTCAAGCTTGCTCATTGCAACATTCACACTTGCTTTCCAACAGACAAAGATGCTTTCTCCCACCCTGGATATTATTCCACACACATACCTATATATACACTCCACTTGCTTCACTGCCTCTATCCAGATGCCCTCGCTGATTGACTTCGCAGCTGCAAGGCTACTCAATGCTATTCAAGCTTGCTCATTGCAACATTCCCACTTGCTTCAAACAGAGAAGAGTTATTTCTCCCACTCTGGACATTATTCCACATATATATACACTCCACTTGCTACCTCTATGCAGATGACCTCACTGATTGACTTTGCAGTTGCAAGGCTACTCAATGCTATTCAAGCTTGCTCATTGCAACAGTCACACTTGCTTCAAAAAGTGAAGAGTCCTTTCTTCCACCCTGGATATTATATACACTCCACTTGCTACCTCTATGCAGACGCTCTCACTGATTGACTTTGCAGCTCAAGGCTACTCAAATTTTTGCTAATTGCTAATATTCACGCTTTAAACAGAGAAAGATTATTTCTCCCACCCTGGATATTATTACACACACATACCTATATATACACTCCACTTGCTTCACTACCTCTATTCAGATGTCCTCACTGATTGACTTTGCAGCTGCAAGGCTACTCAATGTCATTCAACCTTGCTCATTGCAATATTCACATTTGCTTCAAACAGAGAAGAGTCCTTTCTCCCACCCTGGACATTGTTACACAAACGCCTAAATACACTCCACTTGTTTCACTACCTCTATCCAGATGCCCTCACTGATTGACTTTGCAGCTGCAAGGCTACTCAATGCTATTCAAGCTTGCTCATTGCAACATTCACATTTGCTTCAAACAGACAAAGATTCTTTCTCCCACCCTGAGCATTATTCCACAGATATATACACACTCCACTTGTTTCACTACCTCTATCCAGATGCCCTCACTGATTGACTTTGCAGCTGCAAGGCTACTCAATGTCATTCAAGCTTGCTCATTGCAACATTCGCACTTGCTTCAAACAGAGAAGAGTCCTTTCTCCCACCCTGGACATTATACACAAACACCTATATACACTCCACTTGCTTCATTACCTCTATCCAGATGCCCTCACTGATGGACTTTGCAGCTGCAAGGCTACTCAATGTAATTCAAGCTTGCTCATTGCAACATTCACATTTGCTTCAAACAGACAAAGATTCTTTCTCCCACCCTGAGCATTATTCCACAGATATATACACACTCCACTTGCTTCACTACCTCTATCCTGATGCCCTCACTGATTGACTTTGCAGCTGCAAGGCTACTCCATGCTATTCAAGCTTGCTCATTGAAACATTCACACTTGCTTCAAACGGAGAAGAGTTATTTCTCCCACCCTGGACATTATTCCACATATATATACACTCCACTTGCTACCTCTATGCAGATACCCTCACTGATTGACTTTGCAGCTGCAAATGCTATTCCAATGCTATTCTAACTCAATGCCATTCCAGCTTGCTCATTACAGCATTCACACTTCCTTCAACCAGAGAAGAGTTCTTTCTCCAACCCTGGACATTATTCCACAGATATATACACACTCCACTTGCTTCACTACCTCTATGCAGATACCCACACTGATTGACTTTGCATCTGCAAGGCTACTCAAAGGTTTTCAAGCTTGCTCATTGCAGCATTCCAACTTGCTTTAAACAGACAAGGGTTCTTTCTCCCATCCTGGACATTATTCCACAGGAATAAATACACCCCACTTGCTTCCTCCATGCAGATACCCTCACTTATTGACTTTGCAGCTGCATGGCTACTCAAGGCTATTCAAGCTTGCTCATTGCAACATTCACACTTGCTCCAAAAAGACAAGGATTCTTTCTCCCACCCTGGACATTATTCCACAGATATATACACACTCCACTCATTTCACTACATCTATGCAGATACCCTCACTGATTGACTTTGCAGCTGCATGGCTACTCAAAGGTATTTAAGTTTGCTAATTGCAATATTCACACTTGTTTTATATATACACACACACACACTTGCTTCATCGCCAACAGAACCTCTGAAGATGCCATTAGCCACAGATGCAGGAGAAATGTCAGGAGTGAATGCTGCTGGAATGTGGCCAGACAGCCCAGAAAACTCACAGCAACCCAGCGCCGAAACCCTAGGTGTGGCTTTAAGCCCATTAGTACAAGAAAGCAAGGAAGGCCCTCCCAGTTGTGTTGGACTACAAATCCCATCATCCTAACGTTGGTGTCTGGGGATGATGGGGGTTGTAGTCCCGCCGTAGGATGTGAAAAGTGTTCTAAACCTGGTCGACCAACCCAAGACGGAGGCGAAATGCTGCACAGCAGGGAAGTGGGTGGGTAGGAAGGGCTGTTGAGTGGATTGTGAACTGTGGACATGGCTCTGTAGGAAATAGAACGAGGCTGCGATCTTTGGGGAGTTTACATCCTGTTCGGAATCCAGCCAGGACAAATCGTCCTTCCTTCAGTTCCCAGACAATATAGCCAAAGGCCTGGGAACTATGAATCCCTCTGGTGGTCAGGACCCGTGGGAGGGGTCGCCAAAGACCATCAGAAAACATAGTTCCTTCTGTTGGTCCTGGGGGTCCTGTGTAGGAAGTTTGGCCCAATTCCATCATTGGTGGAGTTCAGAATGCTCTTTGATTGTAGCGGAACTATAAATCCCAGCAAGTACAACTCCCAAAGTCAAGTTCAATGCCCACCAAACCCTTCCAGTATTTTCTCTTGGTCATGGGAGTTATGTGGGACAAGTTTGGTTCAATTCTATATTTGGTGGAGTTCAGAATGCTCTTTGATTGTAGGTGAACTATACATCCCAGCAACTACAACTTCCCAATGTCAAGGTCTATTTTCCCCAAACTCCACCAGGGTCCACATTTGTGCACATTAAGTATTCGTGCCAAGTTTGGTCCAGATCCATCATTGTTTGAGTCCACAGTGCTCTCTGGATGGAGGTGAACTACAACTCCCAAACTGAAAGTCAACGCTCACCAAACCCTTCCAGTATTCTCTGTTAGTCATGGGAGTTCTGTGTACCAAGTTTGGTTCAATTCCGTCACTGGTGGAGTTCAGAATGCTCTTTGATTGTAGCTGAACTATACATCCAAGCAACTACAACTCCCAGATGTCAAGGTCTATTTCCCCCAAACACCACCAGTGTTCACATTTGGGCATACAGAGTATTCATTCCAAGTTTGGTCCAGATCTATAATTGTTTGAGTCCAGTGCTTTCTGAATGTAGGTGAACTACAACTCCCAAACTCAAGGTCATTGCGCACCAAACCGTCCCAGTATTTTTCTGTTAGTCATGGGAGTTCTGTGTGCCAACTTTGGTTCAATTCTGTCACTGGTGGAGTTCAGAATGCTCTTTGATTGTAGGTGAACTATAAATCCCAGCAAGTACAACTCCCAAAGTCAAGGTCAATACCCACCAAAACCTTCCAGTATTTTCTGTAAGTCATGGGAGTTCTGTCTGCAAAGTTTGGTTCAATTCTATTTTTACTGGAGTTCAGAATTCTCTTTGATTGTAGGTGAACTATACATCCCCGCAACTACAACTCCCAAAGTCAAGGTCAATGCCCACCAAACCATTCCAGTGTTTTCCGTTGGTCATGGGAGTCCTGTGTGCCAAGTTTCGTTCAGTTCCATCATTGGTGGAGTTCAGAATGCTCTTTGATTGTAGGTGAACTATACTTCCCAGCAACTACAACTCCCAAACTCAAGGTCAATGCTCACCAAACCATCCCAGTATTTTCTGTTAGTCATGGGAGTTCTGTGTGCCAGGTTTGATTCAATTCCCAGCAACTACAACTCCCAAATGTCAAGGTCTATTTTCCCCAAACTCCACCGGGGTCCGCATTTGTGCACGTTGAGTATTCGTGCCAAGTTTGTTCCAGATCTATCATTGTTTGAGTCCGCAGTGCTCTCTGGATGTAGGTGAACTACAACTCCCAAACTCAATGTCATTGCACACCAAAGCGTCCCAGTATTTTCTGTTGGTCACGGGAGTTCTGTGTGCCATGTTTGGTTCAATTCCATCATTGGTGGAGTTCAGAATGCTCTTTGATTGTAGGTGAACTATACATCCCAGCAACTACAACTCCCAGATGTCAAGGTCTATTTCCCCCAAACACCACCAGTGTTCACATTTGGGCATACAGAGTATTCATTCCAAGTTTGGTCCAGATCTATAATTGTTTGAGTCCAGTGCTCTCTGAATGTAGGTGAAGGTGAACTACAACTCCCAAACTCAAGGTCATTGCGCACCAACCCGTCCCAGTATTTTTCTGTTAGTCATGGGAGTTCTGTGTGCCAAGTTTTGTTCAATTCCATCGTTGGTGGAGTTCAGAATGCTCTTTGTTTGCGGGTGAACTATAAATCCCAGCAACTACAACTCCCAAAGTCAAGGTCAATGCCAGCAAACCCTTCCAGTATTTTCTGTTAGTCATGGGAGTTCTCTGTGCTGAGTTTAGTTCAATTCTATTTTTGGTGGAGTTCAGAATGCTCTTTGCCCCAATTCTGTCATTTGTGGGATTCAGAAGGCTCTTTGATTGTAGGTGAGTATAAATCCCAGAAACTACAACTCCCAAACTCAAGGTCGATGCCCAGCAAACCATCCCAGTATTTTCTGTTAGTCATAGGAGTTATGTGTGCCAAGTGTGGTTCAATTCCATCGTTGGTGGAGTTGTGAATACTCTTTGATTGTAGGCGAACTATACATCCCAGCAACTACAACTCCCAAAGTCAAGGTCAATGCCTACCAAACCCTTCCAGTATTTTCTCTTGGTCATGGGAGTTCTGTTTGCCAAGTTTGGTTCAATTCCATCACTGGTGGAGTTGAGAATTCTCTTTGATTGTAGGAGAACTATACATCCCAGCAACTACAACTCCCAAATGTCAAGGTCTATTTCCCCCAAACTCCACCAGTGTTCACATATGGGCATATTGGGTACCAAATGTGGTCCAGTGAATGAAAATGCATATAAGATATTTACATTACGATTCGTAACAGTTGCAAGATTACAATAACGAAGTAGCAACGAAAATAATGTTATGGTTGGGGGTCAAATCTGCGAATCTGCAAAACTGCAACTCCCAGACTACGAATCTCCGCCTTTTACGCTTTCCCGGTAAGCCCTCTTGAGCCGGATTCCTAATGCTCTTCCCTCTAATTCTCGTTCTCTTGATCCTTATCGACAGTCTACCTAATTTCACTCAGTTTCTCCCTCTAATCTCGTTACCCCGTCTAATCCTCGCCGTCAATGTTCCCAGTCTCTCGCCTTGCGAGTACAAAGCATCCAGGTAAGGATTCGGACTGTGACAGTGAACGGATGCACTTTGGCCCCACTTTGACCGTTACGGCTCAATGCCATGGGATCCTGGGAATTGTAGTTTGGAGAAGAACTGTCTCTCTTTTGCGATCACTTCCTGTGTACGGAGAGCAATGAGACTGAAAGCAAAAAAACAAGGCTACAACATCTGTTATACAACTCCAATATGCTGATGACAATGTCATGTGTGCACATTCAGAAGACCTACAACATCTTTATAGAACTCCAATATGCTGATGACAATGTCGTCTGTGCGCATTCAGAAGAAGACTTACATCTTTATAGAACTCCAATATACTGATGACAACATCGTCTGTGCACATTCAGAAGTAGTCATCTCTGCACATTCAGAAGACCTACAACAGAAACAGAGTGTCGGTGTTGTGAGTCAGCATTCTGATACCATACCTACTACCAGTAGTAGGAGAAGAAGACGGCTCCAGAAAACTTGTTCATTGTTGGCAGAAATGTATCCAACTGTTGGCAGAAATGTATCCATGGCTATCAGAAAATCTGTGAATGATGGGTACCCAGGATGAGAGAACTGTGAGACGCTGGTTACAGAAACAGAGTGTTGACTTCTTCCGTGACGGCTTCAGAAAACTTCTTTATTGTTGGCAGAAATGTATCCAACTGTTGGCAGAAATGTATCCTTGGCTATCGGAAGATCTGTGCACAATGGGTACCCAGGATGAGAGAACTGTGAGACGCTGGTTGCAGAAACAGAGTGTCGACTTCTTCTGTGACGGCTTCAGGAAACTTGTTCATTGTTGGTAGAAATGTATCCAATTGTCTGGTGATTATGTGGAAAAGTGAATAGTGGTAGTTAATGAGCACATTGCAAGGATCGGAAGATCTGTGCACAATGGGAACCCAGGATGAGAGAACAGTGAGGCGCTGGTTACAGAAACAGAGTGTTGACTTCTTCCGTGACGGCTTCAGAAAACTTCTTTATTGTTGGCAGAAATGTATCCTTGGCTAT
Organism: Anolis sagrei; assembly: GCF_037176765.1. Classification (NCBI taxonomy): domain Eukaryota; kingdom Metazoa; phylum Chordata; class Lepidosauria; order Squamata; family Anolidae; genus Anolis; species Anolis sagrei. The sequence goes on from NC_090032.1 coordinate 19,583,684, forward strand.
CGGAAGATCTGTGCACAATGCGTACCCAGGATGAGAGAACTGTGAGACGCTGGTTGCAGAAACAGAGTGTCGACTTCTTCCGTGACAGCTTCAGAAAACTTGTTCATTGTTGGCAGAAATGTATCCTTGGCTATCGGAAGATCTGTGCACAATGGGTACCCAGGATGAGAGAACTGTGAGAAGCTGGTTGCAGAAACAGAGTGTCGACTTCTTCCGTGACAGCTTCAGAAAACTTGTTCATTGTTGGCAGAAATGTATCCTTGGCTATCGGAAGATCTGTGCACAATGGGTACCCAGGATGAGAGAACTGTGAGACGCTGGTTGCAGAAACAGAGTGTCGACTTCTTCCGTGACGGTTTCAGAAAACGTCTTTATTGTTGGCAGAAATGTATCCTTGGCTATCGGAAGATCTGTGCACAATGGGTACCCAGGATGAGAGAACTGTGAGACGCTGGTTGCAGAAACAGAGTGTCGACTTCTTCTGTGACGGCTTCAGAAAACTTGTTCACTGTTGGTAGAAATGTATCCAATTGTCTGGTGATTATGTGGAGAAGTGAATAGTGGGAGTTAAAGAACATATTCCAAGGATCGGAAGATCTGTGCACAATGGGAACCCAGGATGAGAGAACTGTGAGACGCTGGTTGCAGAAACAGAGTGTCGACTTCTTCTGTGACGGCTTCAGAAAACTTGTTCACTGTTGGTAGAAATGTATCCAATTGTCTGGTGATTATGTGGAGAAGTGAATAGTGGGAGTTAAAGAGCACATTCCAAGGATCGGAAGATCCGTGCACGATGAGTACCCAGGATGAGAGAACTGTGAGACGCTGGTTGCAGAAACAGAGTGTCGACTTCAGAAAACTTGTTCATTGTTGGTAGAAATGTATCCAACTATTGGCAGAATTGTATCCTTGGCTATCGGAACATCTGTGCACAATGAGTACCCAGGATGAGAGAACTGTGAGACGCTGGTTGCAGAAACAGAGTGTCGACTTCTTCTGTGACGGCTTCAGGGAACTTGTTCATTGTTGGCAGAAATGTATCCAATTGTCTGGTGATTATGTGGAGAAGTGAATAGTGGTAGTTAAAGAGCACATTCCAAGGATTGGATGATCTGTGCACAATGGGTTCCCAGGATGAGAGAACTGTGAGACGCTGGTTGCAGAAACAGAGTGTCGACTTCAGAAAACTTGTTCATTGTTGGTAGAAATGTATCCAACTATTGGCAGAATTGTATCCTTGGCTATCGGAACATCTGTGCACAATGGGTACCCAGGATGAGAGAACTGTGAGACGCTGGTTGCAGAAACAGAGTGTCGACTTCTTCTGTGACGGCTTCAGGGAACTTGTTCATTGTTGGCAGAAATGTATCCAATTGTCTGGTGATTATGTGGAAAAGCGAATAGTGGCAGTTAAAGAGGATATTCTAAACATTATTTCTGCATTTGATTTATTAAAATATTCCAAACCCAAGTAACGAAGGTGGAGGCATTACTTTTCAGTCAACCCTCATACATGACAACTGTAACCTCGGTTCGCTTTCGATACGATAAATAAAGCACCTGTAAAATCAAGACCATTCTCAGTTCGGGGTTACAAATCGGCACCTAACCTAAATAAACGTGTGTCCAGGGGAAATCTTTAATGAACGCCCCTCGTAGTTAAAAGGCCTTGATAAACTCCAACTCCCAGGACAATATAGCATTGAAGTGGTGTTGAACGGAGCTAATTCTAAAGTGTAGGCACACTTCTAGAGAAGTAAAATAAATAGGCAAATATATATATATATATCTCCTGTCCTTGCCACTCAAGGCCACCGACATCCCTATAAATACAGTGACTTTCAGAGAAAGGTCATCTCGCTTGGCAAAGACGCAGGCGGAGCCGTATTTAGCTCCACGCCCGAGCTGTAAGTCCTTTAGTTCAAGGCACTGGAGCACACCGGGAGTTGTAGTACTTAGTCTCAGATATCCATATAATTCTCAACCTGGGGAATCGCAGAGGGGTCACCAAAGACCATCAGAAAACAATATTTTCTGTTCATCATGGGGGTTCTGAGTGGAAAGTTTCAGAATGCTCATTGAATGTAGGTGGGCTATAAATCCCAGCAACTACAACTCCCAAATGTCAAGGTCTATTTCCCCCAAACTTCACCACTGTTCACATTTGGGCATATTGAGTATTTGTGCCAAGTTTCGTCCAGATCCATCATTGTTTGCGTCCACAGTGCTCCCTGGATGTAGGTGAACTACAACTCCCAACCTCTAGGTCAATGCTCGCCAAACCCAATATTTTCTGTTGGTCATGGGAGTTTTGTGTGCCAAGTTTGGTTCAATTCCATCATTGGTGGAGCTAAGAATGCTCTTTGATTGTAGGTGAACTATAAATCCCAGCAACTACAACTCCCAAATTTCAAGATCTATTTTCCCCAAACTTCATCTCTGTTCACATTTGGGCATATTGAGTATTTGTACCAAGTTTGGTCCAGATCCATAATTGTTTGAGTCCACAGTGCTCCCTGGATGTAGGTGAACTACAACTCCCAAACTCAAGGTCAATGCTCACCAAACCCTTCCAGTATTTTCTGTTGGTCATGGGAATTCTGTGTGCTGAGTTTGGTTCAATTCCATCATTGGTGGAGCTAAGAATACTCTTTGATTGTAGGTGAACTATAAATCCCAGCAACTACAACTCCCAAATGTCAAGGTCTATTTTCCCCAAACTCCGTTAGTGTTCACAGTTGGGCATACTGAGTATTCCTGCCAAGTTTGGTCCAGATCCATCATTGTTTGAGTCCACAGTGCTCCCTGGATGTAGGTGAACTACAACTCCCAAACTCAAGATCAATGCCCGCCAAACCCTTCCAGTTTACACTGGGTTGTCTGTGGTGGAGGAAACACATACAATCTAGAATGGAATTGTCCCTGAATGAAAGCCTTCACTTGGGTGGTGGGCAGTATGGTGTTGGTGGAGGACGTTGCCAAGGTTCTTGGACATGTTTACACTGGGATGTCTGTGGTGGAGGGAACACATGCAATCTAGGATGGAATTGTCCACGAATGAAAGCCTTCACTTGAGTGGTGGGCAGTATGACGTTGGTGGAGGACGGTGGCAAGGTTCTTGGACATGCTTACACAGGGATGTCTGTGGTGGAGGAAACACATACAGTCTAGGATGGAATTGTCCCTAAATAAAAGCCCTCACTTGAGTGGTGGGCAGTGTGGTGTTGGTGGAGGATGTTGGCAAGGCTCTTGGACATGTTTACACTGGGATGTCTGTGGTGGAGGAGACACATACAATCTAGGATGGAACTGTCCCCAAATGAAAGCCTTCACTTGAGTGGTGGGGAGGATGGTGTTGGTGGAGGACGATGGCAGGGCTCTTGGACATGTTTACACTGGGATGTCTGTGGTGGAGGAAACACAAACAATCTAGGATGAAATTGTTCCCGGATGAAAGCATTCCTTGGGTGGTGGGCAGTGTGTTTTTGGTGGAGGACATTGGCAGGTCTCTTGGACATGTTAACACTGGGATATCTGTGGTGGAGGAAACTCATAAGACCTAGGATGAATATGTCCCTGTATGAAAGCCTTCACTTGAGCAGTGGGCATTATGGTGTTGGTGGAGGATGTTGGCAAGGCCCTTGGACATGTTTACACTGGGATGTCTGTGGTGGAGGAAACACATACAATCTAGGATTGAACTGTCCCTGAATGAAAGCCTTCACTTGAGTGGTGGGCAGTACGGTCTTGGTGGAGGACGTTGGCAAGGCTCTTGGACATGTTTTTACACAGCGATGTCTGTGGTGGAGGAAAAACATGAAATCTAGGATGGTATTGTCCCTTAATGAAAGCCTTCACTTGAGTGGTGGGCAGGATGGTGTTGGTGGAGGACGTCGGCAAGGCCCTTGGACATGTTTACACTGGGATGTCTGTGGTGGAGGAAACACATACAATCTAGGATGGAATTGTCCCTGAATGAAAGCCTTCACTTGAGTGGTGGGCAGGATGGTGTTGGTGGAGGACGTCGGCACGGCCATTGGACATGTTTACACTGGGATGTCTGTGGTGGAGGAAACACATACAATCTAGGATGGTATTGTCCCTTAATGAAAGCCTTCACTTGAGTGGTGGGCAGTACGGTCTTGGTGGAGGACGTCGGCAAGGCCCTTGGACATGTTTACACTGGGATGTCTGTGGTGGAGGAAACACATACAATCTAGGATGGAATTGTCCCTGAATGAAAGCCTTCACTTGAGTGGTGGGCAGGATGGTCTTGGTGGAGGACGTTGGCAAGGCCCTTGGACATGTTTACACTGGGATGTCTGTGGTGGAGGAAACACATACAATCTAGGATGGAATTGTCCCCAAATGTAAGTCTTCACTTGAGTGGTGGGCAGGAGGGTGTTGGTGGAGTATATTGCCAAGGCTCTTAGACATATTTACACTGGGATGTCTGTGGTGGGGGAAATACATGAAATCTAGGATGGAATTGTCCCCAAATGTAAGCCTTCACTTGAGTGGTGGGCAGTACGGTGTTGGTTGAGGATGTTGGCAAGACTCTTGGACATGTTTAGGATGGAATTGTCCCCAAATGTAAGCCTTCACTCGAGTGGTGGGCAGGATGGTGTTGGTGGAGGACGTCGGCAAGGCCCTTGGACATGTTTACACTGGGATGTCTGTGGTGGAGGAAACACATTAAATCTAGGATGGAATTGTCCCTTAATGAAAGCCTTCACTTGAGTGGTGGGCAGGATGGTGTTGGTGGAGGACGTTGGCAAGGCCCTTGGACATGTTTACACTGGGATGTCTGTGGTGGAGGAAACACATACAATCTAGGATGGAACTGTCCCCAAATGAGTGGTGGGCAGTATGGTGTTGATGGATGATGTTGGCAAGGCCCTTGGACATGTTTACACTGGGATGTCTGTGGTGGAGGAGACACATACAATCTAGGATGGAACTGCCCCAAATGAGTGGTGGGCAGTATGGAGTTTTAACTGCTATTATGTGTATAGATAATAATATAGTGAGGGCACAAGAGGCGTGGATGGTTGCCTTACCTGCATGCTCACTCCCTATTAATGCATAGAAATCCCAAATTTAGCCCAAGCCGAACTTGGAGTAACGGGATTATGACACCCGTCTGCCCTGCGCTCGACTTCCCTTTATTGGATCTCGCTAAGGATTTGACTGCAACCCTATTGTCTCCGAGAGAAAGGAAACGCCTCTCGGGTTTCTCCTTGCTATAACCCGGACAGACATGACCCTGTGTGCTCCTACGGAAAGTTGAATTAGTTGCAAGAGACCCCAAGGGCCATTGATTTTCAAATTCTGCAGCATTGCTGGTCACAGCTGACCTCCAGCTGGAGCACTCAAGGGCCAGGGCTTCCCAGTTCTCAGTGTCTATGCCAGAGTTTTTAAGGTTGGCTTTGAGCCCATCTTTCAATCTCTTTTCCTGCCCACCAACATTCGAAATAGAGCAGCTGCTTTGGGAGATGGTGGTCAGGCATCCGGACAACGTGGCCAGTCCAGCAGAGTATGTGTTTCCTCCACCACAGACATCCCTGTGTAAATATGTCCAAGGGCCTTGCCAACGTCCTCCACCAATACCATCCTGCCCACCACCCAAGGGAAGGCTTTTGTTTGGGGACAATTCCATCCTAGATTTCATGTGTTTCCTCCACCACAGACATCCCTGTGTAAACACATCCAAGGGCCTTGCCAACGTCCTCCACCAACACCACCCTGCCCACCACCCAAGGGAAGGCTTTCATTCAGGGACAATTCCATCCTAGATTGTATGTGTTTCCTCCACCACAGACATCCCAGTGTAAATGCTGGAGGACTATTGCTTCAATGCTGGTGTTCTTTGCTTCTTCCAGCACACTGACATTTGTCCGCTTGTCTTCTCAGATTTGCAGGATTTTTCGGAGACAGCACTGATGGAATCATTCTAGGAATTGCATGTGACGTCTGTAGACAGTCCACGTCTCACAGGCATATAGCAGGGTTGGGAGGACAATGGCTTTATAAACAATCTCCTTGGTATCCCTACGGATGTCCCCGTCCTCAAACACTCTCTGCTTCACTCGGGAAAAAGCTGCACTCGCAGAGCTCAGGCGGTTTTGTATTTCGGTGTCAATGTTGATGTCTGTAGACAGTCCACATCTCGCAGGTGTATAGCATGGTTGAGAGGACAATAGCTTTATAAACAAGCACCTTGGTCTCCTTAGGGATGTCCCGGTCCTCAAACACTCTCTGCTTCACTCGGGAAAAAGCTGCACATGCAGAGCTCAGGCGGTTTTGTATTTCGGTGTCAATGTTGATGTCTGTAGACAGTCCACGTTTCACAGGCGTATAGCAGGGTTGGGAGGATAATGGCTTTATAAACAAGCCCCTTAGTCTCCCTACGGATGTCCCGGTCCTCAAACACTCTCTGCTTCATTCGGAAGAATGCTACACTCGCAGAGCGCAAGTGGTGTTGTATTTCAGTGTCAATGTTGACTTTTGTGGAGAGGTGGCTGCCAATGAAGTAGAAATGATCAACATTTTCTAAGGTTACACCATTAAGTTGTATTTCTGGCATTGGAGAGGGATTGGCTGGTGACTGCTGGAAGAGCACTTTGGTTTTCTCGATGTTCAATGACAGGTCGAGCTTCTCGTATGCTTCTGCGAAGGTGTTTAGAGTGGCTTGTAGGTCTTCTTCTGAATGCGCACAGATGACGTTGTCATCAGCATATTGGAGTTCTATAACAGATGTTGTTGTAACCTTGGTTTTGGCTTTCAGTCTCCTGGGGTTAAATAGCTTGCCATCTGTCCGATCAATGATTTCCACTCCTGTGGGAAGTTTCCCATCAACAAGATGAAGTATCATAGCGATGATATGATACACATATCAGGAGCCTAGCAAAACTTAGAACATGGAAACGTGAAATTCCAAGGTTGACAAGACTGAGCTAACTCTTTCCCTTGTATCAATATAAAGCTTTTCCTGACCCCAGAAGAGAAAGGAAAGCATTTCTCTTGCCCTTACAACCAGATAAGTATTTCTTATATCACATTTCCTGCAGACGAATTGACCTTCGTTGTGCCTGAGAACTTTGTCTCTGTTTACAAAAATCTTGCTTTCTATCTTCACTCTCATTCAATTCTGCACCTGGCAATTCATCCTCAGAAGACTGTTCTTTCTCAGAGAAAGACTGCTGAAGGCCTCTCCCAGGAATGTGGCCTTGTGAATCTGCAGGAGAAACACTCCGTTCATAAGACACCTCGGGCCTCTCGCCTGGGATTAACTCAAGCCCAGGAAAACTCATCCCCAGTGTCAACAGATCCCAGGCCCAGAAAAACCTTCAACCCTGTTACCATCATGAACATCAGACACACCTGAACTATAACACTCTTTGTTTTTCCTTCCATTTCCCCCAGCATCACAATCTTTTCCAAACTTTACTGTCTTCTCATGATGTGGCCAAAGGACTTCCTTTTTGCCTCTCATATCCTTCCTTCGAGTGAGCAGTAGGGCTTTCTTTCCTGGAGGATGGACTGGTTGGATCTTCTCGCGGTCCAAGGCACCGGCAAAATTTTCCACCAACACCACAGCTCAAAAGCATCTCTAAAAGCAACCCTAAGCTTCGCTTCGTCTTCCTTCTGGTCCAGCTCCCGTATCCATAGATAACTATGGGGAATACAATTGATTTAACTATGTGGACCTTCGTTGCCAGTGTGATGTCCTTACTTTTGACTCTTTTCTTGAGATTGGACATTGCTCTTCTCCCAAGAAGGAAACGTCTTCTGATTTCCCAGATGAGGTCTGCGTCTGCAGTCATCTTCACGCCTAGAAATACAAAGTGTGTCGCTGCCTCCATGTTTTTTCCCTCTATTTTCCAGTTATCCACCAGTCTGCTTGCCATCATATTGGTTTCTTTGATGTTTCGCTGCAACCCAGCCATTAGAATGGCTCCTTCCCTGATGATTGTTGTTGTTCATTCGTTCAGTCGTCTCCGACTCTTCGTGACCTCATGGACCAGCCCACGCCAGAGCTCCCTGTCGGCCGTTACCACCCCCAGCTCCTTCAAGGTCAGTCCAGTCACTTCAAGGATGCCATCCATCCATCTTGCCCTTGGTCGGCCCCTCTTCCTTTTGCCTTCCACTTTCCCCAGCATAATTGTCTTCTCCAGGCTTGGCTGTCTCCTCGTGATGTGGCCAAAGGACTTCAACTTTGTCTCTAGTATCTTTCCCTCCAGTGAGCAGCCGGGCTTTCTTTCCTGGAGGATGGACTGGTTGGATCTTCTCGCAGTCCAAGGCACTCTCAGCACTTTCCTCCAACACCACAGCTCAAAAGCATCGATCTTCCTTCGCTCAGCCTTCCCGAAGGTCCAGCTCTCACATCCGTAGGTTACTACAGGGGAGACCATGGCTTGGACTAGGCAATGGATCTTGGTTGCCAGTCTGATGTCTCTACTCTTCACTATTTGATCGAGACTGGACATTGCTCTCCTCCCAAGAAGGAAGGAAGCGTCTTCTGATTTCCTGGCCACAGTCTGCATCTGCAGTCATCTTTGCGCCTAGAAATCCAAAGTCTGTCACGGCCTCCACATTTTCTCCCTCTATTTTCCAGTTGTCAATCATTCTTGTGGCCATAATCTTGGTTTTTTGGATGTTTAGCTGCAACCCGGCTTTTGCGCTTTCTTCTTTCGCCTTGATTAGAAGGCTCCTCAGCTCCTCCTCGCTTTCGGCCATCAGAGTGGTGTCATCTGCATATGTGAGGTTGTTAATGTTTCTTCCAGCAATTTTCACCCCAGCTTTGCATTCATCCAGCCCCACACATCCTTGCATGATGTGTTCTGCATACAAGTTAAAAAGGTTGGGTGAGAGGATGCAGGAAATTAAAGACCTGGTTGTTCAAGAAGCCGTTCGAACAAGAAGTGCAATGAGTGGTAATGATTATAGAAATGGAACAACGGAAAATGATACTGGATTGCGATTTGGACGATGAGACGACGATGAATGGTTTCTGTAGTAGTGATGATGTTTTGTATAATGCTGTACTGTGAATTGTTTTATACTGTGTTGAATTTTGTTCTTCTTATGTTGTACACCGCTGCGAGTCGCCCCCGGGCTGAGAACAGCGGTATATAAGCAAAGCAAAGCAAATAAATAAATACATACATAAATTTGCCCTTTCTTCTTTCACCTTGGTTAGAAGGCTCCTCAGCTCTTCCTCACTTTCAGCCATCAAAGTGGTATCATCTGCGCATCAAAGGTTCATGTTGTGTCCAGAAATATTAACTCCAGCCTTGGATTTGTCATGCCCCGCACATTGCAAGATGTGTTCTGCGTACAAGTTGAATAGAGAGGGTGAGGGTAGACAGCCCTGCCGTACTCCTTTCCCAATCTTGGACCAGTCTTTTGTTCCGTGGTCGGTTCTCACTGTTGCTACTTGGACGTTATACAGATTCCTCAGGAGGCAGGCAAGGTGGCTTGGTCTCCCCATATACCACCAAGAACTTGCCACAATTTATTATGATCCACACAGTCAAAGGCTTTAGAATACTCAATACAGTGTTCCCTTGCTACTTCGCGGTTCGCTTATTGCGGACTCGTTGTTTCGCGGGGAGCAGCAAGCAAAAACTCTATAGCTGCTCCCTGTTCCTTCCTCACCAGGCTGGGCACCCAAGGGGCCCCCAAGGTGGGGAGCAATGGAGGCCGTAAGGACGCGGTCGCTGTCGAGTGGGCGGAGTGTTCCTACCCTGCCTTGGGTGCCCACCCTGTCGAGGAAGGGGCCTCTAAAGCGGGGAGCAGCAGAGTTGGTGAGCAGGATTCTGCCACCTCTGCTGATCCCCACTCCTTCGTTGCCAAACCGGGTGACAGGCTTGGGTGCCCACCCTGTCGAGGAAGGGGCCTCTAAAGCGGGGAGCAGCAGAGTTGGTGAGCAGGATTCTGCCACCTCTGCTGATCCCCACTCCTTCGTTGCCAAACCGGGTGACAGGCTTGGGTGCCCACCCTGTCGAGGAAGGGGCCTCTAAAGCGGGGAGCAGCAGAGTTGGTGAGCAGGATTCTGCCACCTCTGCTGATCCCCACTCCTTCGTTGCCAAACCGGGTGACAGGCTTGGGTGCCCACCCTGTCGAGGAAGGGGCCTCTAAAGCGGGGAGCAGCAGAGTTGGTGAGCAGGATTCTGCCACCTCTGCTGATCCCCACTCCTTCGTGGCCAAACCGGGTGACAGGCTTGGGTGCCCACCCTGTCGAGGAAGGGGCCTCTAAAGCGGGGAGCAGCAGAGTTGGTGAGCAGGATTCTGCCACCTCTGCTGATCCCCACTCCTTCGTGGCCAAACCGGGTGACAGGCTTGGGTGCCCACCCTGTCGAGGAAGGGGCCTCTAAATCGGGGAGCAGCAGAGTTGGTGAGCAGGATTCTGCCACCTCTGCTGATCCCCACTCCTTCGTGGCCAAACCGGGTGACAGGCTTGGGTGCCCACCCTGTCGAGGAAGGGGCCTCTAAAGCGGGGAGCAGCAGAGTTGGTGAGCAGGATTCTGCCACCTCTGCTGATCCCCACTCCTTCGTGGCCAAACCGGGTGACAGGCTTGGGTGCCCACCCTGTCGAGGAAGGGGTCTCTAAAGCGGGGAGCAGCAGAGTTGGTGAGCAGGATTCTGCCACCTCTGCTGATCCCCACTCCTTCGTGGCCAAACCGGGTGACAGGCTTGGGTGCCCACCCTGTCGAGGAAGGGGTCTCTAAATCGGGGAGCAGCAGAGTTGGTGAGCAGGATTCTGCCACCTCTGCTGATCCCCACTCCTTCGTGGCCAAACCGGGTGACAGGCTTGGGTGCCCACCCTGTCGAGGAAGGGGTCTCTAAAGCGGGGAGCAGCAGAGTTGGTGAGCAGGATTCTGCCACCGCTGCTGATCCCCACTCCTTCGTGGCCAAACCGGGTGACAGGCTTGGGTGCCCACCCTGTCGAGGAAGGGGCCTCTAAAGCGGGGAGCAGCAGAGTTGGTGAGCAGGATTCTGCCACCTCTGCTGATCCCCACTCCTTCGTGGCCAAACCGGGTGACAGGCTTGGGTGCCCACCCTGTCGAGGAAGGGGCCTCTAAAGCGGGGAGCAGCAGAGTTGGTGAGCAGGATTCTGCCACCTCTGCTGATCCCCACTCCTTCGTGGCCAAACCGGGTGACAGGCTTGGGTGCCCACCCTGTCGAGGAAGGGGCCTCTAAAGCGGGGAGCAGCGGAGTTGGTGAGCAGGATTCTGCCACCTCTGCTGATCCCCACTCCTTCGTGGCCAAACCGGGTGACAGGCTTGGGTGCCCACCCTGTCGAGGAAGGGGTCTCTAAAGCGGGGAGCAGCAGAGTTGGTGAGCAGGATTCTGCCACCTCTGCTGATCCCCACTCCTTCGTGGCCAAACCGGGTGACAGGCTTGGGTGCCCACCCTGTCGAGGAAGGGGTCTCTAAATCGGGGAGCAGCAGAGTTGGTGAGCAGGATTCTGCCACCTCTGCTGATCCCCACTCCTTCGTGGCCAAACCGGGTGACAGGCTTGGGTGCCCACCCTGTCGAGGAAGGGGTCTCTAAAGCGGGGAGCAGCAGAGTTGGTGAGCAGGATTCTGCCACCGCTGCTGATCCCCACTCCTTCGTGGCCAAACCGGGTGACAGGCTTGGGTGCCCACCCTGTCGAGGAAGGGGCCTCTAAAGCGGGGAGCAGCAGAGTTGGTGAGCAGGATTCTGCCACCTCTGCTGATCCCCACTCCTTCGTGGCCAAACCGGGTGACAGGCTTGGGTGCCCACCCTGTCGAGGAAGGGGTCTCTAAAGCGGGGAGCAGCAGAGTTGGTGAGCAGGATTCTGCCACCTCTGCTGATCCCCACTCCTTCGTGGCCAAACCGGGTGACAGGCTTGGGTGCCCACCCTGTCGAGGAAGGGGCCTCTAAAGCGGGGAGCAGCAGAGTTGGTGAGCAGGATTCTGCCACCTCTGCTGATCCCCACTCCTTCGTGGCCAAACCGGGTGACAGGCTTGGGTGCCCACCCTGTCGAGGAAGGGGCCTCTAAATCGGGGAGCAGCAGAGTTGGTGAGCAGGATTCTGCCACCTCTGCTGATCCCCACTCCTTCGTGGCCAAACCGGGTGACAGGCTTGGGTGCCCACCCTGTCGAGGAAGGGGTCTCTAAAGCGGGGAGCAGCAGAGTTGGTGAGCAGGATTCTGCCACCTCTGCTGATCCCCACTCCTTCGTGGCCAAACCGGGTGACAGGCTTGGGTGCCCACCCTGTCGAGGAAGGGGCCTCTAAAGCGGGGAGCAGCAGAGTTGGTGAGCAGGATTCTGCCACCTCTGCTGATCCCCACTCCTTCGTGGCCAAACCGGGTGACAGGCTTGGGTGCCCACCCTGTCGAGGAAGGGGCCTCTAAAGCGGGGAGCAGCAGAGTTGGTGAGCAGGATTCTGCCACCTCTGCTGATCCCCACTCCTTCGTTGCCAAACCGGGTGACAGGCTTGGGTGCCCACCCTGTCGAGGAAGGGGCCTCTAAATCGGGGAGCAGCAGAGTTGGTGAGCAGGATTCTGCCACCTCTGCTGATCCCCACTCCTTCGTGGCCAAACCGGGTGACAGGCTTGGGTGCCCACCCTGTCGAGGAAGGGGCCTCTAAAGCGGGGAGCAGCAGAGTTGGTGAGCAGGATTCTGCCACCTCTGCTGATCCCCACTCCTTCGTGGCCAAACCGGGTGACAGGCTTGGGTGCCCACCCTGTCGAGGAAGGGGTCTCTAAAGCGGGGAGCAGCAGAGTTGGTGAGCAGGATTCTGCCACCGCTGCTGATCCCCACTCCTTCGTGGCCAAACCGGGTGACAGGCTTGGGTGCCCACCCTGTCGAGGAAGGGGCCTCTAAAGCGGGGAGCAGCAGAGTTGGTGAGCAGGATTCTGCCACCTCTGCTGATCCCCACTCCTTCGTGGCCAAACCGGGTGACAGGCTTGGGTGCCCACCCTGTCGAGGAAGGGGCCTCTAAAGCGGGGAGCAGCAGAGTTGGTGAGCAGGATTCTGCCACCTCTGCTGATCCCCACTCCTTCGTGGCCAAACCGGGTGACAGGCTTGGGTGCCCACCCTGTCGAGGAAGGGGCCTCTAAAGCGGGGAGCAGCGGAGTTGGTGAGCAGGATTCTGCCACCTCTGCTGATCCCCACTCCTTCGTGGCCAAACCGGGTGACAGGCTTGGGTGCCCACCCTGTCGAGGAAGGGGCCTCTAAAGCGGGGAGCAGCAGAGTTGGTGAGCAGGATTCTGCCACCTCTGCTGATCCCCACTCCTTCGTGGCCAAACCGGGTGACAGGCTTGGGTGCCCACCCTGTCGAGGAAGGGGCCTCTAAAGCGGGGAGCAGCAGAGTTGGTGAGCAGGATTCTGCCACCTCTGCTGATCCCCACTCCTTCGTGGCCAAACCGGGTGACAGGCTTGGGTGCCCACCCTGTCGAGGAAGGGGCCTCTAAATCGGGGAGCAGCAGAGTTGGTGAGCAGGATTCTGCCACCTCTGCTGATCCCCACTCCTTCGTGGCCAAACCGGGTGACAGGCTTGGGTGCCCACCCTGTCGAGGAAGGGGCCTCTAAAGCGGGGAGCAGCAGAGTTGGTGAGCAGGATTCTGCCACCTCTGCTGATCCCCACTCCTTCGTGGCCAAACCGGGTGACAGGCTTGGGTGCCCACCCTGTCGAGGAAGGGGCCTCTAAAGCGGGGAGCAGCAGAGTTGGTGAGCAGGATTCTGCCACCTCTGCTGATCCCCACTCCTTCGTGGCCAAACCGGGTGACAGGCTTGGGTGCCCACCCTGTCGAGGAAGGGGCCTCTAAAGCGGGGAGCAGCAGAGTTGGTGAGCAGGATTCTGCCACCTCTGCTGATCCCCACTCCTTCGTGGCCAAACCGGGTGACAGGCTTGGGTGCCCACCCTGTCGAGGAAGGGGTCTCTAAAGCGGGGAGCAGCAGAGTTGGTGAGCAGGATTCTGCCACCTCTGCTGATCCCCACTCCTTCGTGGCCAAACCGGGTGACAGGCTTGGGTGCCCACCCTGTCGAGGAAGGGGTCTCTAAAGCGGGGAGCAGCAGAGTTGGTGAGCAGGATTCTGCCACCTCTGCTGATCCCCACTCCTTCGTGGCCAAACCGGGTGACAGGCTTGGGTGCCCACCCTGTCGAGGAAGGGGTCTCTAAATCGGGGAGCAGCAGAGTTGGTGAGCAGGATTCTGCCACCTCTGCTGATCCCCACTCCTTCGTGGCCAAACCGGGTGACAGGCTTGGGTGCCCACCCTGTCGAGGAAGGGGTCTCTAAAGCGGGGAGCAGCAGAGTTGGTGAGCAGGATTCTGCCACCGCTGCTGATCCCCACTCCTTCGTGGCCAAACCGGGTGACAGGCTTGGGTGCCCACCCTGTCGAGGAAGGGGCCTCTAAAGCGGGGAGCAGCAGAGTTGGTGAGCAGGATTCTGCCACCTCTGCTGATCCCCACTCCTTCGTGGCCAAACCGGGTGACAGGCTTGGGTGCCCACCCTGTCGAGGAAGGGGTCTCTAAATCGGGGAGCAGCAGAGTTGGTGAGCAGGATTCTGCCACCTCTGCTGATCCCCACTCCTTCGTGGCCAAACCGGGTGACAGGCTTGGGTGCCCACCCTGTCGAGGAAGGGGCCTCTAAAGCGGGGAGCAGCAGAGTTGGTGAGCAGGATTCTGCCACCTCTGCTGATCCCCACTCCTTCGTGGCCAAACCGGGTGACAGGCTTGGGTGCCCACCCTGTCGAGGAAGGGGCCTCTAAAGCGGGGAGCAGCAGAGTTGGTGAGCAGGATTCTGCCACCTCTGCTGATCCCCACTCCTTCGTGGCCAAACCGGGTGACAGGCTTGGGTGCCCACCCTGTCGAGGAAGGGGCCTCTAAATCGGGGAGCAGCAGAGTTGGTGAGCAGGATTCTGCCACCTCTGCTGATCCCCACTCCTTCGTGGCCAAACCGGGTGACAGGCTTGGGTGCCCACCCTGTCGAGGAAGGGGCCTCTAAAGCGGGGAGCAGCAGAGTTGGTGAGCAGGATTCTGCCACCTCTGCTGATCCCCACTCCTTCGTGGCCAAACCGGGTGACAGGCTTGGGTGCCCACCCTGTCGAGGAAGGGGCCTCTAAAGCGGGGAGCAGCAGAGTTGGTGAGCAGGATTCTGCCACCTCTGCTGATCCCCACTCCTTCGTGGCCAAACCGGGTGACAGGCTTGGGTGCCCACCCTGTCGAGGAAGGGGCCTCTAAAGCGGGGAGCAGCAGAGTTGGTGAGCAGGATTCTGCCACCTCTGCTGATCCCCACTCCTTCGTGGCCAAACCGGGTGACAGGCTTGGGTGCCCACCCTGTCGAGGAAGGGGCCTCTAAAGCGGGGAGCAGCAGAGTTGGTGAGCAGGATTCTGCCACCTCTGCTGATCCCCACTCCTTCGTGGCCAAACCGGGTGACAGGCTTGGGTGCCCACCCTGTCGAGGAAGGGGCCTCTAAAGCGGGGAGCAGCAGAGTTGGTGAGCAGGATTCTGCCACCTCTGCTGATCCCCACTCCTTCGTGGCCAAACCGGGTGACAGGCTTGGGTGCCCACCCTGTCGAGGAAGGGGCCTCTAAAGCGGGGAGCAGCAGAGTTGGTGAGCAGGATTCTGCCACCTCTGCTGATCCCCACTCCTTCGTGGCCAAACCGGGTGACAGGCTTGGGTGCCCACCCTGTCGAGGAAGGGGCCTCTAAATCGGGGAGCAGCAGAGTTGGTGAGCAGGATTCTGCCACCTCTGCTGATCCCCACTCCTTCGTGGCCAAACCGGGTGACAGGCTTGGGTGCCCACCCTGTCGAGGAAGGGGCCTCTAAAGCGGGGAGCAGCAGAGTTGGTGAGCAGGATTCTGCCACCTCTGCTGATCCCCACTCCTTCGTGGCCAAACCGGGTGACAGGCTTGGGTGCCCACCCTGTCGAGGAAGGGGCCTCTAAATCGGGGAGCAGCAGAGTTGGTGAGCAGGATTCTGCCACCTCTGCTGATCCCCACTCCTTCGTGGCCAAACCGGGTGACAGGCTTGGGTGCCCACCCTGTCGAGGAAGGGGCCTCTAAAGCGGGGAGCAGCAGAGTTGGTGAGCAGGATTCTGCCACCTCTGCTGATCCCCACTCCTTCGTGGCCAAACCGGGTGACAGGCTTGGGTGCCCACCCTGTCGAGGAAGGGGCCTCTAAAGCGGGGAGCAGCAGAGTTGGTGAGCAGGATTCTGCCACCTCTGCTGATCCCCACTCCTTCGTGGCCAAACCGGGTGACAGGCTTGGGTGCCCACCCTGTCGAGGAAGGGGCCTCTAAATCGGGGAGCAGCAGAGTTGGTGAGCAGGATTCTGCCACCTCTGCTGATCCCCACTCCTTCGTGGCCAAACCGGGTGACAGGCTTGGGTGCCCACCCTGTCGAGGAAGGGGCCTCTAAAGCGGGGAGCAGCAGAGTTGGTGAGCAGGATTCTGCCACCTCTGCTGATCCCCACTCCTTCGTGGCCAAACCGGGTGACAGGCTTGGGTGCCCACCCTGTCGAGGAAGGGGTCTCTAAATCGGGGAGCAGCAGAGTTGGTGAGCAGGATTCTGCCACCTCTGCTGATCCCCACTCCTTCGTGGCCAAACCGGGTGACAGGCTTGGGTGCCCACCCTGTCGAGGAAGGGGTCTCTAAATCGGGGAGCAGCAGAGTTGGTGAGCAGGATTCTGCCACCTCTGCTGATCCCCACTCCTTCGTGGCCAAACCGGGTGACAGGCTTGGGTGCCCACCCTGTCGAGGAAGGGGTCTCTAAAGCGGGGAGCAGCAGAGTTGGTGAGCAGGATTCTGCCACCTCTGCTGATCCCCACTCCTTCGTGGCCAAACCGGGTGACAGGCTTGGGTGCCCACCCTGTCGAGGAAGGGGCCTCTAAAGCGGGGAGCAGCAGAGTTGGTGAGCAGGATTCTGCCACCTCTGCTGATCCCCACTCCTTCGTGGCCAAACCGGGTGACAGGCTTGGGTGCCCACCCTGTCGAGGAAGGGGCCTCTAAAGCGGGGAGCAGCAGAGTTGGTGAGCAGGATTCTGCCACCTCTGCTGATCCCCACTCCTTCGTGGCCAAACCGGGTGACAGGCTTGGGTGCCCACCCTGTCGAGGAAGGGGTCTCTAAAGCGGGGAGCAGCAGAGTTGGTGAGCAGGATTCTGCCACTGCTGCTGATCCCCACTCCTTCGTGGCCAAACCGGGTGACAGGCTTGGGTGCCCACCCTGTCGAGGAAGGGGTCTCTAAATCGGGGAGCAGCAGAGTTGGTGAGCAGGATTCTGCCACCTCTGCTGATCCCCACTCCTTCGTGGCCAAACCGGGTGACAGGCTTGGGTGCCCACCCTGTCGAGGAAGGGGTCTCTAAATCGGGGAGCAGCAGAGTTGGTGAGCAGGATTCTGCCACCTCTGCTGATCCCCACTCCTTCGTGGCCAAACCGGGTGACAGGCTTGGGTGCCCACCCTGTCGAGGAAGGGGCCTCTAAATCGGGGAGCAGCAGAGTTGGTGAGCAGGATTCTGCCACCTCTGCTGATCCCCACTCCTTCGTGGCCAAACCGGGTGACAGGCTTGGGTGCCCACCCTGTCGAGGAAGGGGCCTCTAAAGCGGGGAGCAGCAGAGTTGGTGAGCAGGATTCTGCCACCTCTGCTGATCCCCACTCCTTCGTGGCCAAACCGGGTGACAGGCTTGGGTGCCCACCCTGTCGAGGAAGGGGCCTCTAAATCGGGGAGCAGCAGAGTTGGTGAGCAGGATTCTGCCACCTCTGCTGATCCCCACTCCTTCGTGGCCAAACCGGGTGACAGGCTTGGGTGCCCACCCTGTCGAGGAAGGGGTCTCTAAATCGGGGAGCAGCAGAGTTGGTGAGCAGGATTCTGCCACCTCTGCTGATCCCCACTCCTTCGTGGCCAAACCGGGTGACAGGCTTGGGTGCCCACCCTGTCGAGGAAGGGGCCTCTAAAGCGGGGAGCAGCAGAGTTGGTGAGCAGGATTCTGCCACCTCTGCTGATCCCCACTCCTTCGTGGCCAAACCGGGTGACAGGCTTGGGTGCCCACCCTGTCGAGGAAGGGGTCTCTAAATCGGGGAGCAGCAGAGTTGGTGAGCAGGATTCTGCCACCTCTGCTGATCCCCACTCCTTCGTGGCCAAACCGGGTGACAGGCTTGGGTGCCCACCCTGTCGAGGAAGGGGCCTCTAAAGCGGGGAGCAGCAGAGTTGGTGAGCAGGATTCTGCCACCTCTGCTGATCCCCACTCCTTCGTGGCCAAACCGGGTGACAGGCTTGGGTGCCCACCCTGTCGAGGAAGGGGCCTCTAAAGCGGGGAGCAGCAGAGTTGGTGAGCAGGATTCTGCCACCTCTGCTGATCCCCACTCCTTCGTGGCCAAACCGGGTGACAGGCTTGGGTGCCCACCCTGTCGAGGAAGGGGTCTCTAAATCGGGGAGCAGCAGAGTTGGTGAGCAGGATTCTGCCACCTCTGCTGATCCCCACTCCTTCGTGGCCAAACCGGGTGACAGGCTTGGGTGCCCACCCTGTCGAGGAAGGGGCCTCTAAAGCGGGGAGCAGCAGAGTTGGTGAGCAGGATTCTGCCACCTCTGCTGATCCCCACTCCTTCGTGGCCAAACCGGGTGACAGGCTTGGGTGCCCACCCTGTCGAGGAAGGGGCCTCTAAAGCGGGGAGCAGCAGAGTTGGTGAGCAGGATTCTGCCACCTCTGCTGATCCCCACTCCTTCGTGGCCAAACCGGGTGACAGGCTTGGGTGCCCACCCTGTCGAGGAAGGAGTCTCTAAAGCGGGGAGCAGCAGAGTTGGTGAGCAGGATTCTGCCACCTCTGCTGATCCCCACTCCTTCATGGCCAAACCGGGTGACAGGCTTGGGTGCCCACCCTGTCGAGGAAGGGGCCTCTAAAGCGGAGAGCAGCGGAGTTGGTGAGCAGGATTCTGCCACCTCTGCTGATCCCCACTCCTTCGTGGCCAAACCGGGTGACAGGCTTGGGTGCCCACCCTGTCGAGGAAGGGGCTTCTAAAGCGGGGAGCAGCAGAGTTGGTGAGCAGGATTCTGCCACCTCTGCTGATCCCCACTCCTTCGTGGCCAAACCGGGTGACAGGCTTGGGTGCCCACCCTGTCGAGGAAGGGGCCTCTAAAGCGGGGAGCAGCGGAGTTGGTGAGCAGGATTCTGCCACCTCTGCTGATCCCCACTCCTTCCTCGCCAAACTGGGTGCCTGGCTTGGGTGCCCACCCTGTCGAGGAAGGGGCCTCTAAAGCGGAGAGCAGCGGAGTTGGCGAGGAGGATTCCACCACCTCCGCTGATCCCCACTCCTTCCTCGCCAAACTGGGTGCCAGTCTTGGGTGCCCACCCTGTCGAGGGAGGGGTCTCTGAGGCAGGGAGCAGCAAAGGCGACAAGGAGGAGCAGGCCACCGCGAAGTAGGGACACTCGCCCACTCGAAAAGGCAGAGAGTCCCTACTTTTCGGATTTTCACTTATTGTGGGTGGTCGTGGAATGGAACACCAGTGATAAGTGAAGGCAGAAACAAATGTTTCGCGATTCCCTTTTTGGGTTATGGGAAATATAAGTTGATTTTTTTCAGGTTCCCTCGTCTCTATAAAGCAGCAAAAAAACCAATTTTGCATTATTGGCCCGTCACATACTGGGTAAAATATCGTTTTCTCTCCAAGGCCAAGATTGGTGTGTGTGTAAAGGCCGGCATTTCTTTTCGCCTTGCGCTATGCTTCCAAACAGATCCGATTCCATCTCAGACCAAGTCACCCAATGCTCCCAGCTTTATGTCTGCCTGACCTTTGGGCAAAGTGCGGTGGAATTTTGTTTGGTCCTCTCGCCCGGGTGCTTTTAACTGCTTCGGAACCGATTCGGGTTCTCGTCTATTCAAAGGGCTCCTTGGCTTTTAGAAGGAAGGGGTTCGCCAAATGGACCTAGAAGCACAAAGTCAACACTTGGGTGCCATCAAGTGTCCCCTCGACTCCTCGACATCCAAACACCCGTTGCTTCTCCGCATATTCAGCACCCTGGCCTTGGAAATTAGGCCATCCAAGTCCAGATCTCTGCCTGTAACAGATGATGCTAAGTAAGCAAATTGTGCATAATTTATTCTGACAGTTTGGGGGTAAGAAGCGGCACGGCTGGTGAGCACTCAAGACCGTTCTCTTCTCGTCCCTGTTTCCTCGGGTTTGTAAGGAATCAATTAAGTTTCCAAGGTACAAAACATTACGAGGAAGCTTATGTCGTTGGAAAGGGCCAAGACTTACTTACCCAAAGTTGGCATGAATACTCAGTACAACCAAATGTGAACACTGGTGGAGTCTTGAGGAAAATAGACCTTGACATTTGGGAGTTGTAGTTGCTGGGATTTATAGTTCACCTACAATCAAAGAGCATTCTGAACGCCACCAACTGTTGAATGGGGCCAATGATGGATCTGGACCAAACTTGGCATGCATACCTGATATGCTCAAATATGAATACTGGCGGGTTTTATGGGGAATTGGCCTGGACATTTTGGAGTTGTAAGTACTGGGAACTATAGTTCACCTACAATCAAAGAGCATTTTGAACCCCACAAACGATAAAATTGAACGAAACTTAGCATGCAGAATTCCCATGACCCACAAAAAATACTGCAAGGGTCTAGTGGGCATGGACCTTGAGTTTTGGAGTTGTAGTTCACCTCCATCCAGAGAGCACTGTGGATTCAAATAATGATGGATCTGGACCAAACTTGGCATGGATACTCAATATGCCCAAATGTGGACGCCGGTGGAGTTTGGGGGAAATAGACCTTGAAATTTGGGAGTTATAGTTGTTGGGATTTATAGTTCACCTACAGTCAAAGAGCATTCTGAACTACACCAAAATAGAATTGAACCAAACTTGGCACACATGACCAACAGAAAGTACTGGAAGGGTTTGGGGAGCATTGACCTTGAGTTTTGGAGTTCTAGTTCACCTCCATCCAGAGAGCACTGTGGACTCAAACAATGATGGATCTGGACCAAACTTGGCAGATACTCAATATGCCCAAATGTGGACACCGGTGGAGTTTGGGGGAAAATAGACCTTGAAATTTGGGAGTTATAGTTGTTGGGATTTATAGTTCACCTACAAAGAGCATTCTGAACCCCACCATCGATGGAATTCAACCAAACGTGGCACACAAAATTCTCATGCCATCAGGAAATGCTGGAAAGTTTGGTGGGCATTGGTCTTGAGTTTGGGAGTTGTAGTTCATCTCCATCCAGAGAGCACTGTGGACTCAAACAATGATGGATCTGGACCAAACTTGGCACGAATATTCCATATGCCCAAACATGAACACAGATAAAGAGTTTGGGGAAAATAGACCTTGACAGTTGCTGGGAATTATAGTTCACCTACAGTCAAAGAGCATTCTGAACTCCACCAAAATAGAATTGAACCCTTGCAGCTTCAAAGTCTGGCTTCTTCCTGCCTGGGGAATCTCAATCCTTTTTTGTGGCTTCGTTTTGTCTTAAGGAATCTGATGCCTCCGTAGCCGATGCTGTACCGTTCGCTTGTCCGCGAACTGAGAAATATTTGGAAAGGCAACAGCAAATATTCCAGTTCTTTGTTCCTCCCCTAATTTGAATTCCGAACCTTGTGCAGAGGCAGGGAATTCTGGGAAGGAGGCGAGATGTACAGCCAAGCAGCTCGGTCGCTCTCCGAATGAGAGAAAAGGAAGAGGACACAGACGCCAAAGAGCAAACAAAGATGGTGGGCACGGCTCGAGATTTTTGGCCACTCTCCATCGCACCCTTCCCTCCGCTTCTCAGCTTTGAATGCCATTCCGAAGCCATTAATAGGGGCGACGAATACGAAAACAACAGGTTTGCGGCTCAGAACGGAGTGTTCCGAGGTGGAGTGTTTCTTTTTGTATTCAGACGGTGCACTGAAGTACTGGCACAAAAGTAAACTTGACGCCGAAGCAACCCATTGAGGAGGAAGGAACTCAAGACTTCTAAGGCTCCAAAGCGAAAAAGCAAGGAAGGTATTTATTGCGAGCTCATGCTGTGCTGACAGCGCAAGCTCTCCGCCTCTTCTTGGTCTTTGGAGGAAGAACCTGACAAGAGAAAACAAGGCAGCCAAGCACACAAGAGCAGTCATTAGAAAGAAGACCCGCAAAGGGAATGATGTCGGGATTCACGTTTCAGAGTACCACTCTTCCGTTGCCTCCACAGACTCTGCTACACTTAGAGAAGGAAAAAGCAAGAGTTATCGTATACACTCGAGTATAAGCCGACACAAACTGACCAGTAGCTGCTGCATTTCCAACCTTTGGCTTATACTTGAGTCAATACGTTTCAGAGTACCACCCTTCCTTTGCCTCCACAGACTGCTACACTTAGAGAAGGAATAAGCAAGGGTTACCGTATACACTCGAGTATAAGTCAACCCGAATTGACCAGTAGATGCTGTATTCCCAAGCTTTGGCTTATACTTGAGTCAATACGTTTCAGAGTACCACCCTTCCTTTGCCTCCACGGACTCTGCTACACTTAGGGAAGGAAAAAGCAATAGTTACCGTATACACTTGATTGTGGCACAGCTGGCTGAGTGTCAGCTGCATTAAGATCACTCTGACCAAAAGGTCATGAGTTCGAAGCCAGCCCAGGTTGGAGTGGGTTTCCAACCAATTGTGTAGCCTGTTGTTGACCTTTGCAACCCGAAAGACAGTTGCATCTGTCAAGTAGGAAAATTAGGTGCCACCTTAAAGTGTGGGGAGGCTAAATTAACTAATTTATGAGGCCATTAAAAAAAAGACTCCAGCAAGCACTCCAGCAAAAAGCATGCGAGGAATGCGGAAGTACTTCATCAGTGTCACAGATGGATGATGAAAGCGACAGCTCCCCTGGCGGCCAGAAAAAGTTAAATAGCCTCTGTATATGTTGTATATCAAAATTGGCATTGAATGTTTGCCATATATGTGTACACTGCAATCCGCCCTGAGTCCCCTGCTGAATTTCCAACCTTTGGCTTATACTTGAGTCAATACGTTTCAGAGTACCACCCTTCCTTTGCCTCCACAGACTCTGCTACACTTAGGGAAGGAATAAGCAAGTTACCATATACATTCGAGTATAAGCCGACCCGAATTGACCAGTAGCTGCTGCATTTCCAACCTTTGGCTTATACTTGAGTCAATACGTTTCAGAGTACCACCCTTCCTTTGCCTCCACAGACTCTGCTACACTTAGGGAAGGAAAAAGCTAGAGTTACCGTATACACTCGAGTATAAGCCGACCCGAATTGACCAGTAGCTGCTGCATTTCCAACCTTTGGGTAAAACTTGAGTCAATACATTTTACCGTATACACTCGAAGTATAAGCTGACCCGAATTGACCAGTAGCTGCTGCATTTCCAACCTTTGGCTTATACTTGAGTCAATACGTTTCAGAGTACCACCCTTCCTTTGCCTCCACAGACTCTACTACACTTAGGGAAGGAAAAAGCAAGAGTTACCGTATACACTCGAGTATAAGCTGACCCAAATTGACCAGTAGCTGCTGCATTTCCAACCTTTGGCTTATACTTGAGTCAATACGTTTCGGAGTACCACCCTTCCTTTGCCTCCACAGACTCTGCTACACTTAGGGAAGGAAAAAGCAAGAGTTACCGTATACACTCGAGTATAAGCTGACCCGAATATAAGCCAAGGCACCTAATTTTGCCATAAAAACCTGGGGAAACGTATTGACTCGGGTATAAGCCAAAGGTTGGAAATGCAGCAGCTACTGGTCAATTTCAAATTCAAAATAGATACCACTAAAATGACATTATACAGCAAGTTTTTGCTGTTTCAGTCAAAACCGAAAGACAAGAGCATCCATAGGTTTTTTAATCCTTGCTTTTTATTATTTATGTTACTAGCCGTCCCCTGCCACGCGTTGCTGTGGCCCACATGGGGGGTTCTGTGTGGAAGGTTTGGCCCAATTCTGTCACGGGTGGGGTTCAGAATGCTCTGTGATTGTAAGTGAACTACAAATCCCAGCAACGACAACTCCCAAATGTCAAGATTCTATTTTCCTCAAACTCCACCAGTGTCACATGTGGGCATATTGAGTATTCGTGTAGAGTTTGGTCCAGATCCATCATAGTTTGAGTCCACAGCACTCTCTGGATGTAGGTAAACTACAACTCCAAAACCAAAGGACGCTGCCCACTAAACCCTTCCAGTATTTTCTGTTGGTCATGGGAGTTCTGTGTGCCAAGTTTGGTTCAATTCCATCCTTGGTGGAGTTCAGAATGCTCTTTGATTGTAGGTGAACGATGAATCCCAGAAACTACAACTCCCAAATGACAAAATCAATTTTTTTTTGAGTGAAGGGCATACATTGGGTTATTAGGTGTCTTGTGTCCAAATCTGGTGTCAATTCGTCCAGTGGTTTTTGAGTTCTGTTAATCCCACAAACGAACATTACATTTTTATTTATATAGATTTACAT
This sequence comes from Anolis sagrei, assembly GCF_037176765.1. NCBI lineage: Eukaryota > Metazoa > Chordata > Lepidosauria > Squamata > Anolidae > Anolis > Anolis sagrei. The sequence goes on from NC_090032.1 coordinate 19,608,126, forward strand.
TAATTGTATTGTTTTATTTGCTTATCGCTTTTAGTTTTATTGAGGTGTTGTCGGGCTTAGCCTCATGTAAGCCGCTCCGAGTCCCCTTGGGGAGATGGTGGCGGGGTATAAATAAAGTTTTATTATTATTATTGTTGTTGTTGTTATATTGTCGAAGGCTTTCATGGCCGGAATCACTGGGTTGTTGTAGGTTGGCCATATAGCCTGGAAAAACCTACAAGCGGTGCTTGGCCGCTGTATCGGACTGGATGAGGGCTAACAAATTGAAACTGAATCCAGACAAGACAGAGGCACTCCTGGTCAGTCGAAAGGCCGAACAGGTCATAGGGTTACAGCCTGTGTTAGACGGGGTCCCACTCCCCCTGAAGACGCAGGTTCGCAGCTTGGGTGTGACCCTGGATTCTTCGCTAAGCTTGGAACCCCAGGTTTCGGCAGTTTCCAGGGGAGCATTTGCACAATTAAAACTTGTGTGCCAGCTACGCCCGTACCTTGGGAAGTCTGACTTGGCCACGGTAGTCCACGCTCTGGTTACATCCCGGATTGATTACTGCAACGCACTCTACGTGGGGTTGCCCTTGAAGACTGCCCGGAAGCTTCAGATGGTCCAGCGTTCGGCAGCCAGGTTGCTAACGGGAGCGGCACTCAGGGAACACATCACTCCGCTGCTGAGCCAGCTCCACTGGCTGCCAATCTGCTACCGGGCACAATTCAAGGTGCTGGCGTTAGCCTATAAAGCCCTAAACGGTTCTGGCCCTACTTACCTCTCCGAACGCATCTCCACCTATGAACCGACCAGGACATTAAGATCATCCGGGGAGGCCCTGCTCTCGGTCCCGCCTGCGTCACAAGCGCGTCTGGCGGGGACGAGGGACAGGGCCTTCTCGGTGGTGGCCCCTCGGCTATGGAACGCCCTACCTGTAGACATCAGACAGGCCCCTTCGTTGCTGGCGTTCCGGAGGAAGGTCAAGACGTGGCTCTATGAACAAGCATTTGGCTAAACAGTGCAACTGAACACAGGAAGACGGTATAATCGAACATAGGAAATGGTATAAGGATTATGAGAACGGATTCTGATTTTTACTGAGGAGTTGATATGAAAATTGATTGTTGTTTTGTCTGTTGTATATGATGTGTTTTAACTACTTGTTATTGTTATGATGATTTGTACTGTGTAAACCGCATTGAGTCGCCGAATTAGGCTGAAAAATGCGGTATAGAAATAGAGCTAATAAATAATAAATAAATAAATAACCCATTATTATTATTATTATTATTATTATTATTGCTATCCATTTGGTGGGAAGCAAAGCGCTCAGTGGACAGAGTCAACTGAGCCGATCTTCTCTGTCGGCTGCTTGTCTAAGAAAGCACTTTGGCCGCCCTCCGACCTCTAAAGCCGACTCGACAAAGGACAAATCCGGCCGTCCTCGTGGATCTCGGCCCCCCTCTACTGGCAGGAACGACCGACAACACAGAATCATAGAATCAAAGAGTTGGAAGAGACCTCATGGGCCATCCAGTCCAACCCCATTCTGCCAAGAAGCAGGAATATTGCATTCAAAGCACCCCTGACAGATGGCCATCCAGCCTCTGCTTAAAAGCTTCCAAAGAAGGAGCCTCCACCACACTCCGGGGCAGAGAGTTCCACTGCTGAACGGCTCTCACAGTCAGGAAGTTTTTTCTCATGTTCAGATGGAATCTCCTCTCTTGTAGTTTGAAGCCATTGTTCCGCGTCCTAGTCTCCAAGGAAGCAGAAAACAAGCTTGCTCCCTCCTCCTCCCTGTGGCTTCCTCTCACATATTTATACATGGCTATCATATCCCCTCTCAGCCTTCTCTTCTTCAGGCTAAACATGCCCAGCTCCTTAAGCCGCTCCTCATAGGAATCTCCTGTTCAGATGGAATCTCCTCTCAAAAGGCGTCCTTTCAATGAACGGGACCCACAAGGACTATTTTAAAAGCCGCGTTTAATGGGAACCTCCCCTTGACTGAAATTTTATTTTTTTATACACACACAGAGGGGAAAAAAAAAACCACCCCGCAATTAAGAAAATGGTTACAGGAGACTGAATGAAGCATTGTACATACATACGCACATCATCGTCGACAAGAAAAAAATATCATTCAATCCATTAGGGATGGAGGGCACCCCCAACCACAAAAATAAAAAAGAGAGGGGGGGGATTTTCTAAGCGTCAACAAACCGAGATGCCCTCTCCCAGGCGTCAACAAACCAAGATGGCGTCCATCTTTAATTATTCAATGGGACGGGGAGGGTTAAAGTCTCAAAAAGAAGGGAAGTCTAAGAAGGGGAGGAAAGAAATAAAGAAATAAAAGACCAACTGGTTAAGCCCAGCTCGGGGGTGGCGCGCGGGATCTCAATTCCGGGGCGCAACTACAAAATAAACCCCTTTGCTCTGCTGTGAAACAATGGAGGACGACACCGGCGGCATGAAATGAGCGCCTCGAGGTTAAAAATCTAGATCGACCAAAGCAGGGCACGTCACAGAAGCCGGAGACCCCATTACTCTTGGTAAATGAAGATGGGGTGACCCCCAGCTGGCAGTGGGGAGTGAGCGTTTGCGTCCCCGTCGGGAAAATAGCCTCTGCTATTGCCGTCAAAATAGGAAATGGGACAAGGGGATATCACAACCCCCCCCCCCCCCGCCCTCCCACACGATTCCCGGTGGGAAACACAACTGGATAGGTGTCGAAACCCGTCGGTCAGTTCTGTGGCGGGGGCGGCGGGGGAGCGGGGGGCATGCCGAAGGGCGGCAAAGTGGGCACCCCGACCCCCATCATGGTCACGAAGTTAGAAGGGTCCATGGGGGGAGGGGGAGGGGGAGGAGCGTACATCATGCCCCCGGAGCCAGGCGGCGGGGGTGGGGGAGGCGGCGGGGCCCCGGGGGGCAGCGGAGGCTGGACCCCGGGAGGCAAAGGCACCATGGAGGGGCTGCCGGGCATCTGCGGGGCCCCCGTAGAAGCCGCCACCGCCGCCTGCTGCTGCTGCCATGGAGGGATGGCCCCGGTGCCAGCGCTCGTGGTGGTGGTCGTCGTATCTAGGGCAGGAAACAGAGCGAGAGGTCACCCCCAGGGATTGGAGCCCAAGGGCCCCAAGTCCCAACCCAGAAAGCAAGCAGGCAAACAAGGAGGGCCTTCCCAAAGAGGGTTTCATAGAGCAAGGCGTCAGAAATATCCCAAATTAACTAGGTATTTTTAATTACAAAAATGTGAGTCAAGCACTCAAAGGGATATGTAGAACTCAGTAAAATCTGCCATTTTATATAAGCAGATGTGCCTGTAGCTTAGTAGCAGTCAGTTTGAGGTAAACCTCAGTGGGAGAAAGGCCTTAGTCTGTGAGAAGGCTTCACAGTGTGAGGTAGATTTCAGTCTATGAGAAGGTCCTTCTTTATCTCCTTCCCTCCTTCTTTCACTCCTCTCCCCCCTTCTCTCCTTCCTTCCTTCTCTATCCTTCTTTATCTCCTTCTCTTCTTCTTTCCCCCTTCTCTCCTTCCTTCCTTCTCTACCCTTCTTTCTTCCCTTCTCTCCCTCTTTCCTTCCTTCTCTACTCTTCTTTCCTTCATCTCCTTCCCTCCTTTTATCCTTCCTTCCTTCCTTCTCTACCCTTCTTTCTTTCATTCTCTCCTTCCCTCTTTCTCTCCCTCCTTCCTTCCTTCTCTACCCTTCTTTCCTTCTTTATCTCCTTCCCTCCTCCTTTCACTCCTTCTCTCCTTCCTTCCTTCCCTACACTTCTTTCTTTCCTTCTCTCCTTCCCTCTTTCTCTCCCTCTCCTTCCTTCTCTACCCTTCTTTCCTTCCTTATCTCCTTCTCTCCTTCTTTCCCCTTCTATCCTTCTTTCCTTCCCTCTTTCTCTCCTTCCTTCTCTACTCCTTTCCTTCTTTATCTCCTTCCCTCCTTTTATCCTTCCTTCCTTCCTTCTCTACCCTTCGTTCTTTCTTTCCTTCTCTCCTTCCCTCTTTCTCCCCCTCTTTCCTTCCTTCCCTACCCTCCTTTCCTTCTTTATCTCCTTCCCTCCTTCTTTCACTCCTTCTCTCCTTCCTTCCTTCCCTTCCCTACCCTTCTTTCTTTCCTTCCCTCTTTCTCTCCCTCTGCTTCTCTACCCTTCTTTCCTTCTTTATCTCCTTCCCTCCTTCTTTCACTCCTTCTCTCCCCTTCCTTCCCAAAGAGTGTTTCATAGAGCAAGACGTCAGAAATATCCCAAATTAACTAGGTATTTTGAATTACAAAAATGTGAGTCAAGCACTGAAAGGGATATATACTGTATATTGAATTCAGTAAAATCTGCCATTCTATATAAGCAGATGTGCCTGTAGCAGTTAGTTTGAGGTAAATCTCAGTGAGAGAAAGGCCTTAGTCTGTGAGAAGGCCTCACAGTGTGAGGTAGGTTTCAGTCTATAAGATCCTTCTTTATCTCCTTCCCTCCTTCTTTCACTCCTCTCCCCCTTCTCTCCTTCCTTCCTTCTCTACCCTTCTTTCTTTCCTTCCCTCCCCCCTCTCCTTCCTTCCTTCTCTACCCTTTCTCTCCTTCCCTTTCTCTCCCTCTCTCCTTCCTTCCTTCTCTACCCTTCTTTCCTTCTTTATCTCCTTCCCTCCTTTCACTCCTTCTCTCCCTCTTTCTCCTTCCTTCCTTCTCTACCCTTCTTTCCTTCTTTATCTCCTTCCCTCCTTTCACTCCTTCTCTCTCCTTCCCTTTCTCTCCCTCTTTCTCCTTCCTTCCTTCTCTACCCTTCTTTCCTTCTTTATCTCCTTCCCTCCTTTCACTCCTTCTCTCCCCCTTCTCTCCTTCTTTCCCTCTTTCTCCTTCCTTCCTTCTCTACCCTTCTTTATCTCCTTCCCTCCTTCTTTCACTCCTTCTCTCCTTCCTTGCTTCCCTACCCCTTTCTTTCCTTCTCTCCTTCCGTCTTTCTCTCCCTCTCTCTCCTTCCTTCTCTCCCCTTCTTTATCTCCTTCCCTCCCCTTCTCTCCTTCCTTCCATCCCTAACCTTCTTTCTTTCCTTCTCTCCTTCCCTCTTTCTCTTCCTCTTTCTCCTTCCTTCCTTCTCTACCCTTCTTTCCTTCTTTATCTCCTTCCCTCCTTCTTTCCCTTCTATCCTTCCTTCCTTCTCTACCATTCTTTCTTTCCTTCTCTCCTTCCCTTTCTCTCCCTCCCACCTTCCTTCCTTCTCTCCCCTTCATTCCTTCTTTCACTCCTTCTCTCCCCTTCATTCCTTCTTTCACTCCTTCTCTCCCCTCTCCTTCCTTCCTTCTCTCCCCTTCATTCCTTCTTTCACTCCTCTCCCCTCTCCTTCCTTCCTTCTCTACCCTTCTTTCTTTCCTTCTCTCCTTCCCTCTCCTTCCTTCCTTCTCTACCCTTCTTCCCTTCTTTATTTCCTTCCCTCCTTCTTTCCCCCTCTCCTTCCTTCCTTCTCTAAACTTTTCTTTCATTCTCTCCTTCCCTCTTTCTCTCCCTCTCTCCTTCCTTTCTTCTCTATTCTTCTTTCCTTTATCTCCTTACCTCCTTTCACTCCTTCTCTCCCCCTTCTCTCCTTCCTTCCTTCTCTACCCTTCTTTTTTCCCTTCATTCTCTCCTTCTATCCCTCCTTCCTTCTCTACCTTTCTTTCATTCTCCCCTTCCCTCCTTCTTTCTCTTCTTCTCTCCCTTCTTCTCTCCTCCCACCCTCCTTTCTGTGTATGTTTTGTGTGTGTATAAGCAAATATGAGTATATATATGTGTGTGTTTGTGTATGTATGTATGTGTGTGTGTGTGTGTGTGTGTATATATATATATATATATATACACACACACCCACACACCCACACACACACACAGAGTTTTGTAGTGGTTTTTTTTGGCTTTTTAAGTCCCTTCTGCTGTATTTTCCAATGTTTTTCTGAGTGACGGTCACTTGTTGGCCTGAGAGGTGTCTTGTGTCCAAATTTGGTGTCCATTCATCCAGTGGTTTTTGAGTTCTGTGAATCCCACAAACGAACATGACATTTTTATTTATAGAGAAGATGCTCTGGATATTATACTTTCTCCTTTCTTTGTGTTTGTTCTGACATCCAGTAAATATTCTGGGACATTGTATAGTAACAGCGGGAGCTCACCCCACTCCCTGGATTCCAACCGCCAACCATTCAGTCAGCAAGTTCAGCAGCTCAGCGGTTTAACCCGCTGCGCCACCAAGATGTGCCCAGGCCCAATTTTGGCCAGAAAAAGATGTATCTCGAAGCCACCCCCTTGCCCCAGAGTGCGTAGAAGGGAGTAAAAGAAGTGCTCTTACTCACTTTGCTGCCATGGCAAGGGAGTACTGCTGCTGGGGGGCGGGGGCGGAGGCTGTTGCTGCTGCTGCCATGGGGGGAGAGGACCAGAAGGAGGCGGAGGAGGCTGGCCACCGGGAGGCGGGGGCGGAGGGGGCATCATACCCATCGGAGGCGGCATCATACCTGCCAAGGACACAAAAGACATTAAGCAGAGCCCAAGAGGGTCTCGGCCCTGCTCTTCGTCCCCACCTCCCACCCCACACACACACACTACTCACCTTTTCCTTGGAGGCGATAGACCCCAGAGCCCACTGGCGCATTGCCCAGGTACTGATCTTAAGGGAATGAGAGACCATAGCCTTAGCAACGGTTGGAAGAACTTGGCCCAAGATCCCTCTTTATCAAGCCAGCCACCAACAAAAGAGACTGAAAGGACTGTCTCCAGAGTGCGGACAACGAAACCCCTCCACTTTAATATATTGTCGAAGTGTCAAATTACTGGGTTGCTGTATGTTTTCTGGGCTGTCTAGCCATGTTCTAGAACAGTGGTTCTCAACCTGGGGTCCCCAGATGTTTTGAGCCTACAACTCCCAGAAATCCCAGCCAGTTTACCAGTTGTTAGGATTTCTGGGAGTTGTAGGCCAAAAACATCTGGGGACCCCAGGTTGAGAACCACTGTTCTAGAAGCATTCTCTCCTCACGTTTCACCCACATCTACAAGAAGCACTGCCTGAACATCAAACAAAAAGTGGGTGCTAGAAACAATATCATACGAAAGCTGACTGGCACAACCTGGGGATCACAACCAGATACAGTGAAGACATCTGCCCTTGCGCTATGCTACTCTGCTGCTGAGTATGCATGCCCAGTGTGGAACACATCTCACCACACTAAAACAGTGGATGTGGCTCTTAATGAGACATGCCGCATTATCACGGGGTGTCTGCGCCCCACACCACTGGAGAAATTACACTGCTTAGCCGGTATTGCACCACCTGACATCCGCCGGGAAGTAGCAGCCAATAGTGAAAGGACCAAGGCAGAGACATCTCCAGCTCATCCCCTGTTTCGGTATCAGCCAGCACGTCAACGACTTAAATCAAGAAATAGTTTTCTTAGATCTACAGAGACACTGGCTGGAACACCTCAGCAAGCGAGAGTCCAAAAGTGGCAGGCCCAAACCCAGCACCTCAATTCATGGCTGATACCAGATGAGAGACTCCCTTCAGGGCACACAGAAGACTGGGCAACGTGGAAGGTGCTGAACAGACTGCGCTCTGGTACCATGAGATGCAGAGCCAACCTTCAGAAATGGGGCTACAAAGTGGAATCCTCGACATGCGAGTGCGGAGAAGAGAAAACCACTGACCACCTGCTGCCATGCAACCTGAGCCCTGCCACATGCACCATGGAGGACCTTCTTGCAGCAACACCAGAAGCACTCCAAGTGGCCAGATACTGGTCAAAGGACATTTAATCAACTACCGAACTCACAAATTTTGTATTCTGTATTTTTGTATTTTGTCTGTTTGTTTGCTTTGTTCTGTTAGAAATGTAATATAATTGACTGGTTGCTGATGACTCGATAAATAAATAGCATAGAGTGTAGACTAGGGGTCCTCAAACTAGGTCTACACTCTACATTTACCCTGTTGGTTCTCTTGGACATCTCAGCGGCTTTCGATACCATTGACCATGTTATCCTTCTGGGACGACTCTCCGGGATGGGCCTTGGAGGTACGGCTTTGTCGTGGCTCGGGCCTTCCTGAAGGGTCGATCCCAGATGGTGAAGCTGGGAGACGCCTGCTCAGACCTGTGGGGTCCCACAAGTTTCCATTCTGTCTCCCATGCTTTTTAACATCTACATCTTCCTCTCTGTTGTTTTGCGGTTGGAATTTTAGAGTTTTTCAATACTGGTAGCCAGAGATACCACTGAAATCCACGAGCAGGTGGGCAATTTCAACAGCAAGGAGGGAACCATGAAAATGAACAAAATCTGGTTACCAGTATTAAAAAAAACTCTAAAATCAGGACAGTAAATAAAGAGGAGCACTCAAAAAAATTTCAGACAAGAATCAATCAGGGGGCCCCAGCAAAGGGTTCTCCCAGGCAGGAAGCAGCCAAGCCTGAAGCAGCAAGGCTGTTCAATAATAATAATAACAATAATAATAATAATGTTCTCCCAGGCAGGAAGCAGCCAAGCCTGAAGCAGCAAGGCTGTTCAATAACAACAACAACAACAACAACAACAACAACAACAATAATGTTCTCCCAGGCAGGAAGCAGCCAAGCCAGAAGCAGCAAGGCTGTTCAATAATAATAATAATAATAATAATAATAATAATAAGCCTTTATTTATACCCTGCTACCATTTCCCACAGGACTCGGTGCGGCTTACAAGAGGCAGAGCCCAAATACATCAGAAACAAAAAACACAGCAACTAACAATACAACAATAAATAACTCATAGCAAAGCAAAACAATTAACAAAAATATCACAACGCATTTAAAAACCTGTGGCAGGGCCAAATGTAATAATTATTTTTTTTAAAAACGCTGGGCATATCCAGTTGAAATAGGATGCTAATCAATGCTAATCAAGGTGATCAATTGCAACATTCACACTTGCCTCAAGCAGACAAAGAGTTCTTTCTCCCACCCTGGACATTCCAGATATATAAACCACACTTGCCTAGTTTTCAAGGTAAATAGTAAATAGTAATAGTAACTTGCCTCCAAAAGACAAAAGTTCTTTCACCCAATCTGGACATTTTTCTACAGATACATAAACCCCACTTGCAGAGTTTCTAACAGACCTCACAACCTCTGAGGATGCCTGCCATAGATGCAGGCGAAACGTCAGGAGAGAATGCTTCTAGAACATGGCCATACAGCCCGGAAAACTCACGGCAACCCCTCCACTTTATGTTGGCACTCAAGTCACAGCTTAAAGTCCACCCTAGGCCGGCTTCTCCTCACTTCCCTCCCACACCAAGGAAAAGGACCCCCATAATATTCCGGATTGCACTCACCCATGTGGTGGGGGCCAGGAGGGCCATGAGGATGTGGTCCCTGGTTCATTGGCGGGTTGTGAGGCTGCATCCACGGCGGAGGGCCGTTGGGGTTGTGCTGCATTGGATGGCCTCCGTGCCCCCCCATATTGGACATGGGATGAGGGAAGTTGTGAGGGCCACTAGGCCCGGAAGGCCCTCCTCCTCCTCCTCCACCGCCACCACCACCACCGCTGCCACCGCCTCCTCCTCCTCCACCACCACCGCCGCCACCACCACCACCGCCATGCATGCTGTGGAAAGGCCGGTTCTCAGAGGGGCCAGAATTCATCCACGGTGGACGGTTCTAAGGGGAAATTGTCAGAAACATTAAAAATTAACTAGGCATTTTTAATTACAAAAATGTGAGCCAAGCATTGAAAGGGTTAAATTGATGCAATGTCTCAGCAAAAGTTCTATATAAGCAGGAGTGTCTGAAGTTTAGTAGCCATCAGCCTGAGGTAAACCTCAGTGGGAGAAAGGTCTCAGTCTGTGAGAAGGCCTCTCAGTGTGAGAAAACCTTAGAGAAGGCCTCACAATGTAGGGTAGGTGTAAGGTAAGGCTTAGTTTGTGAGAGAAGGCCTCACAATGTGAGGAAGGCCTTGGTCTGTGAGAGAAGGCCTCTCAGTGTGAGGAAACCTTAGAGAATGACTCACAGTGTGAGGAAAGCCTTAGTATGTGAGAGAAGGCCTCGCAGTGTAAGGTAAAGCTTGGTTTGTGAGAGAAGGCCTCACAGTGTGAGGAAGGCCTTAGTCTGTGAGAGAAGGCCTCACACAGTGAGGAAGGCCTTAGTCTGTGAGAGAAGGCCTCACACAGTGAGGAAGGCCTTGGTCTGTGAGAGAAGGCCTCACAGTGTGAGGAAGGCCTTGGTCTGTGAGAGAAGGCCTCACAGTGTGAGGAAGGCCTTGGTCTGTGAGAGAAGGCCTCACAGTGTGAGAAAGGCCTTGGTCTGTGAGAGAAGGCCTCACAGTGTGAGAAAGGCCTTGGTCTGTGAGAGAAGGCCTCACAGTGTGAGGTAGGCCTTAAGTTTTGTGAGAGAAGCCCTAGAGTGGATCTACACTGTAGAAGTAAATGCAATGTAACACCATTTGAATTGCCATGGCCCGATGCGATAGAACAGGTATGGGAAAACCCAGGCTCAGTGGCCAGATGCGGCCCCTTGGGCTCTTTTCTCAGGCCCTCCTCTCTCTCACCATCTTATCCTCCCTTCCTTCTCTCTTTCCTTTCTCCTTCCTTCCCTCCCTTCCTCCTTCCCTTTCACCCTTTCTTCCTTCTCTTTTTCCTTACTCCTTCTCTTCCTTCCATCCTCCCACCCTTTCATCCTTCCTTCCCTCTTTCCTCCCTCCTTCACTTCCATCGTTCCCATCCTTCCTTTCATCCTTCCTTCCTTCTCTCTTTCCTTTCTCTTTCCCTCCATCCCTTCTTCCTTCTCTTTCATCCTTCCTTCTCTTTTCCTTCCTCCTTCTCATCCTTCCTTCCTTCCCTCTTTCACTTCCATCCTTCCCATCCTCCCTTTCATCCTTCCTTCCCTCTTTCCCTCCCTCTCCTTTTTTCTCCCACCCTTCTTCCTTCTCTTTCATCCTTTCATCTTTCCTTCCTTCTCTTTTTCCTTCCTCCTTCTCATCCTTCCTTCCTTCCCCTTTTCCTCCCTTTCTCTTTCACCTTCCATTCCTCCCTTTCATCCTTCTTTCCTTCTCTCCTCTTATTCCTACCCTCCCTCCCCTTATTTTTCTCCCTCCCTTCTTCCTTCTCTTTTTCCTTCCTCCTTCTCATCCTTCCTTCCTTCCCTCTTTCCTCCCTCCCTCTTTCACCTTCCATCCTTCCTTTCCCTCTTTCCTTTCTCCTTCCCTTTCTCCCTTCCATTTCCAGGCATCCAGTCCTCCTAGCACTGAGTGCTAGCATGCAGCCCACAAGTCAGAAAGTTTGCCCATGCCTGCTATAGAATCAGGGAAGTTGTAGTTCTGCAAGGTATTTAGCCTTCTCTACCAAGAAGTGCTGGTGTGTCACCAAGCTACAACTTCCAGAATTCCATTCTTTCTTGCGTAGATGCACCCCTAGTCATGCATTTTCAGGTACATATCTTACTACTCCCGTGATGGCGAACCTATGACACGCGTGTCAGTACTGACACGCATAGCCATTTCTACTGACACGCGCCCGCCGGATATTATTTATTTATTTTATGCCATTAAAAAAATAAATAGGAAAGAAATTGTTATTTTGCAATGTTACCTAAATATTAAGGAGTTTCATATTTAAACTGAATGATAAATACTATTACTTTGCTATATTATTCAAATATTAAAATGCATTAAATTAAATGTCAAATTTAAAAATATTTAATTATTATTAATATTTAGCTAACATTGCAAAATAATATTGGTTTATTTAATTATTAAGTAAACGAATATTATTTTGCATTGTTTCCTAAATATTAAGAAGTTACATAATACTTTGCTATATTACTCAAATATTTCAGAATGCCTTAAATGAAATGGTAAATTGAATTTTAATTTGACATTTAATTTAATGCATTTTAAATATTTTTAATATATGCCATATGCCTTTAATGAAATGGTAAATTAAATATCAAAATATTATTTTGCAATGTTACTTTATTGTTATTGCATTATTATTATTAGAAATACATTAAATAGCATATTAAATGCTAGAAATGCATTTAAATTAAATTAAAAATAAATAATATTTTGTTGGGTTTTTAAAGTTATATTTTTATTAAACACTCCAAAAAGGATATTATTTTCATAAAGAGAGGTAGAACAACATGGTAAGAGAGAAAGTGGGAATTACAATTATATATTTTTTGTTATTTAAACTAAATATTGCGAAATTATGGTGTTTTTCTTGAAGTGACACACCACCTGAATTATGCTCGGTTTTTTAGTGAATTTTGACACATCACGCTCAAAAGGTTGCCCATCACTGTACTACTCCCTAACATGACCATCAATCTACCCTCAGACATTCCAATTGCAAAAGATGCCCATGACTCACAGGTGGTGGCTGGCTATTTCCGGGCCCCGATGGTCTGGGACCGCTTGGCAAGGGTGGGTTGGAGGGTCCAGAAGATGACCCGACAGAGGAAGGGACAGGAGCTTCTCCCAGCTCAGCCATCAGAGACAAATACTCCTTGTCCATCCGTGCCTTGTCTTGTGCCGACTGGGGATCCCCAGGCCTGAAATGAGAGAGGCAACATTCATGTCCGGTCTGTGGAACAAGGTATTAATGAAGAGCTGGGGAATATATGGCTACCCAGCTATTGCTGAGCTGCACCTCCTGAAGGTACTGTCAATAATAATAATAATAATAATAATAATAATAATAATAATGTGTTTTGTGTCAGTAAAATAATACTAATAATATAAATAAATAAAATGTAATGTTCATTTGTGGGATTCACAGAACTCAAAAACCACTGGATGAATTGACACCAAATTTGGACACAAAACACCTAACAACCCAATGTATGTCCTTCACTCAAAAAAAAATGATTTTGTCATTTGGGAGTTGTAGTTGCTGGGATTTATAGCTCACCTACAATCAAAGAGCATTCTGAACCCCACCAACGATGGAACTGAACCAAACATTATAATACTAGTAATAATAATAATAATAATAATACAATATTATAATTATATATTTACATTACATATAATATTTCAATATAATGCTATAGTGCAATATAGTAATATATAATACTGATATGGTAATATGCTAATAATATAATATATGGTATGAAAATATATCTTGCAAGCCGCCCAATATCCATATTATATATTACTACATTGTACTGCACCATTATATTGTGATATTTTTAGTAATATTACATGTAATATATCTATATATATAAAAATGCTCTGTGCATAATGAGTGCCTTAAAAACAAAAGAACCAATGAACGAAATCACACCAAATTGGGCAATAAAACGTCTCACAACACAAGGAGTGACCATCACTCAAAAAATTATGATTTTGTTATTTGGGAGTTGTAGTTGCTGGGATTTATAGTTCACTTACAATCACAGAGCATTCTGAGGCCCACCAACGATGGAATTGAACCAAACTTGGCACACAGTTCTTCTGTGACCAACAGAAAATACTGGAAGGCTTTGGTGGGCAGTGTCCTTTGGTTTTGGAGTTGTAGTTCACCTACATCCAGAGAGCACTGTGGACTCAAACAATGATGGATCTGGACCAAACTCTTCACAAATACTCAATACGCCCACATGTGGACACTGATGGAGTTTGGGGAAATAGAATCTTGACATTTGGGAGTTGTAGTTGCTGGGATTTGTAGTTCACCTACAATCACAGAGCATTCTGAACCCCACCAACGATAGAATTGGGCCAAACCTCCCACACAGAACCCCCATGTGAGCCACAGCAACGCATGGCAGGGGACAGCTAGTATATACATAAAAGTGTAATGTTCGTTTGTGAGATTAACACAACTCAAAAACCACTGGATGAATTGACATCAAATTTGGACACAAGACACCTATCAGGCCAACAAGTGACCGTCACTCATAAAAACACAGAAAAACACATCAGAAGAGACTTTTAAAAAGCAAAAAAAACCCACCCCAGAATACATTACAACGCATACACAAAACCACATATATACACATATATTCAAATATATACATACACACAAAACACATATACACAGAAAGGGGAAAGGAAGGTAGTAGGAGGGAGAGAAAGAGGGAAATGAGAAGGAGAGAAGGAAAGAAAGAAAGGAAGGTAGAGAAGGAAGGAGAGAAGGAAATAAAAAAGTGAAAGAAGAAAGGGAAGAGAGATGGAAGGAAGGAGAGAAGAAACAAAAGAGAGAAAGAGGGCGAGAGGGAGGGAGGGAAGGAAGGAAGGAAAGAAAGGACGAGAAGGAAGGATAGAACCAAAGAGTGAAGGAAAGGAGGAAAGAAACAGGTAGAGAAGACATCAAATATGGACACAATACACCTCTCAGGCCAACGAGTGACCATCACTCATAAAAACACTAGAAAAAACAGCAGAAGAGACTTAAAAAGCCAAAAAACAAACATTACTTTACAACGTATGCACAAACCACATATATACACATATACACAAACATACAAAAGAGAGAAAGAGGGCGAGAGGGAGAGAGGGAAGGAAGGAAAGAAAGGACGAGAAGGAAGGATAGAACCAAAAAGTGAAGGAAAGGAGGAAAGAAACAGGTAGAGAAAGAAGAAAGAAGAAGGGAAAGAAAAAGAGGGAAGGAAGGAAAGAGGGAGGGAAGGAAGGAGAGAAAGAGGGAGGGAAGGTTGGCCACAGCAACGCATGGCAGGTACAGCTAGTCTATATAAATAAAAATGCAATGTTAGTTTGTGGGATTAACATAACTCAAAAACCACTGGACAAATTGACACCAAATATGGAGACAATACACCTTTCAGGCCAACGAGTGACCATCACTCATAAAAACACTAGAAAAAACAGCAGAAGAGACTTAAAAAGCCAAAAAACAAAATTACTTCACAACCACATATATACACAAACACACATATATACACATATACACAAACATACACACACACACAAAACTCATATACACAGACTGGACCACAGCAACGTGTGGCAGGGGATGGCTAGTAATAATAAAACTTTATTTATATCCCGCCACCATCTCCCCAAAGGGACTCAGGGCAGCTAACAAGAGGCCAATCACAAGTAATTACAATAAGGCAAAACAAAATACATACAAACAGACAACAGCATCAAATAAAATGGTTAACAATAACCAAGTAATGCAATAAAAATAATGACAATAACATAATGACACAAAGTATAAAATGATAGAAGAATTAAACAGTCCAAAGCATCTGAGCCGATGCTTACCGGGCAAACTTGCAATCTGATGCAATGTGGCCAGCTCCTCCACACTTGGTGCACACTGTTGTGTTGGTGATGCTGCGAGTCTCTGTGTTTTGCCATGGGCGCAGAATCCTGGAGGAGAAAGTTGGGAAGGATCATTGGTAGCATGAGACAAGGCCCTTCTTCACACAGGCGACATTTGAGTCTGGCCAGGCACTCACCTGTTGTCATCCTCGCGCAGTGTCCCATTCAGGCGGGCCAACTCCCGCAGCTGCATCTTGCGCAGGTCGTTCTGGTCCTCTGGGGTTTCAATGCCTTGTTTCAGAATGTTCCTTATCTAGAAAAAAAAGGGGGGAGGGGGGAGTATGTGTATTCAGTGTGTAAGTAATGAGGTACCTTCCTATAATAATAATAATAATAATAATAATAATAATAATAATAATAATACTTTATTTATACCCCGCCACCATCTCCCCCTTTTTTGGTATGGGGATATAAGTTGATTTTTTCCAGTCTGATGGCTATTCTTCTGTTTTCCATATCTGCTGGCATATGGCAAGCATCACCTTGACAGCATCATCTTTCAAGATTTTAAGCAGTTCAGCTGGGATCCCGTCATCTTCTGCAATGTTTCTTAAGGCCCATTCAACCTCACTCCTCAGGATGTCTGGTTCTAATTCATTCATCACACCGTCAAAACTATCCTCAATGTTATTATCCTTCCTATAAAGATTTTCTGTATAGTCTTGCCACCTTCTCTTGATCTCTTCAGCTTCTGCCATCTTTGTTTTTAAGGTCCATTCAACCTCACTCCTCAGGATGTCTGGTTCTAATTCACTCACCACACCGTCAAAACTATCCTCGCTATTATTATCCTTCCTATATAGATCTTCTGTATAGTTTTGCCACCTTCTCTTGATCTCTTCAGCTTCTGTTAGGTCCCTGCCATCTTTGTTTTTAAGGCCCATTCAACCTCACTCCTCAGGATGTCTGTTTCTAATTCATTCACCACACCATCAAAACTATCCTCAATATTATTATCCTTCCTATAAAAGATCTTCTGTATAGTCTCGCCACCTTCTCTTGATCTCTTCAGCTTCTGTTAGGTCCCTGCCATCTTTGTTTTGTATCATGCCAATTTTTGCCTGAAATTTACCTCCAATGTTTCTAATTTTCTGGAAGAGGTCTCTGGTCCTTCCTATTCTGTTGTCTTCTTCCACTTCCATGCATTGCTTGTTTAAAAATAGTTCTTTATCTCTCCTGGCTAACCTCTGGAACTGTGCATTTAATTGGGAATATCTCCCCTTATCACTGAACGAATGAACAACAACAACACCGCCCCCCAAGGGACTCAGAGCGGCTTACATGAGGCCAAGCCCAACAACACATCAATAAAACAAGAAAGCAACAAACAAAAACAATACAATTAATACGAATCACATATAAACAATAACACACTAAGATTTCCTGCCTCAGTTCATGTCAATTAGCAACTTAGTGTATCTATATGGGTTCATGCAAGAGGCCCCACTGAGGTTCTTTGAACAACAACAACGCCATCTCCCCAAAGGACTCGGAGCGGCTTACATGATGCCAAGCCCAACAACATATCAATAAAACAAGAAAGCAACAAACAAAAACAATACAATATAAATCACATATAAACAATAACACACAAAGATTTCATGCCTCAGTTCATGTCAATTAGTAACTTAGTGTATCTATATGGGTTCATGCAAGAGGCCCCACTGAGGTTCTGTTTGCTCTGTATTTGCACTCTCCATGTTCTGACTGCTGCTGAATTGGTATGTCAGTTTTGCTGCAAAGGGATAAACCATTCGGTTCTTGAATGAGCAGCGATGACATTGTTAAGGTGCTTGGCAATCGGTTCTTTACCTGTTCCACAGCCTTCTTCACATTCTCCATGGTGTTGGCCGTCACCAAAGCATGGAGCGGCTCATCCTCACCAGGAAGCATCTGGCCATCCTTCCGGCCCACTTTCCCTTCTTTGACAGACCCTTTGCCTCTGATCATGATCTTGGCGTTGCACTCCTTTTCAATATTCTTCAGGGTGTTCCCTCTGGAGGGAGAAAAAAAGTGGTTTTTGCAAAACCAAAGCTCTGAAACTCTTCTGCCTAACAATCTAGAACTGGGAAGAAATACAGTGATGAAATATATGTTCACCTTCAAGATTTAGGCTGACTCCAAGAATGCTTGCGCATATTCCAGACCACTCCACGACATAAGCACTCCTAGCCCACCCCTAGTTTCCTGATATGATCTGTAATTAGGCCTTCTCCGAGAGAGCAACAGTCTTACCTGGGTCCAATCAGGAGCCCCACAAAGTTTATTTCCGGATATTCATCTTGCGGGATCATCACTTTGTCACTCACTCGAGTTGCTGGAGGTCTGCAAAGAGCAGCAAATATTAAGATCTAATTATCCTCTCTCTAACAAAAATCCATACTTAAATCGACACAAGAAAATGCTTGAAGATCAAGACCACATGGCAGTACTAGTTGAGAGGGAACTCTGAAAGAGACACGCTTTTGCACAAAGGTTCGATACATAACTGGTTGGGCCCTTCTTGAAAAGAAGCCTGGACATTGTTATCCATGTTCTGATTAACAACCAGATAAGATGAAGAAGTGTGCTGGGCCCATAAACTTTGTTGGGGCTGCATGAGGGGGATGTTGCTGCACTCTTTGACAATCTCCCAGACCAAAGGCTCACTCATTATCTGCTCCTGATGTTGTGACTCAACTGGAATCAGAGTGATGGTATCAATGACTCTGATGGAGATGATGAGATTCAGATTCAGAGTCAGATGCAAAGCAAGGATATTCCTGTGTTAGACGAGGAAGACCAGGACCAGGGGGCAGAAGTTCAGTTGTTTCCCACAGCAAGGGCTGACGCTGGGCAAAGTGAAACTACTGAGAGCCAGGTGCCTGATGAAGGAAGGGAGGATGTAGAAAGGGAGGATAGTTCTCAGCCAGCTAACCAGGGATTTGACCTCGATGGGGCCGGTGGTTTAGATAGAGCTGATCGCTTGGAATTGAAAGTGCGAAGGAGTGTCAGGATCGCCCGGAGGCAAGAGAGAGGCTCGAGGCCATAGGAACATCTTCATATTGGCCCATGTATTAAACAGACTGTTTGTGCCTCAGTGTCAGAGCAACTTCACGCTTCAACCAAGAGACTTTGGATTTACCTTGCAGCTTTTCATGCTCATGTGTCAGGACTTTGTCATGTTCTCATGGGACCTCGCCTTGCCTATGCCTTCATGGATCTTGTTTGCCTATGTTACCTTGGATTGATCTTTTGAAATATACTTTTACTTTTTGAACCTTTTATCTTTTCTTTTAATAAAACTACAAAGACTACTGCTGGTGTGTTCTTTGGTGTCATAAGCAAGGTGGTTCTACTCTGAGGTGCGACATCTGAAGGCACAGTCCAACTCTGCTACCCACACAGCTGACATCGCATCCTTCATGTGAACCTTTCTTAGTTCGGGATCATGGGAGATCCACCATATCATGGTTTCATAAACATGTCATTCATTCCCATCACTGTTGTTTCTCCAAGGACAGCACCTCTTTCAGTTTCTTAGGAACAAGTCCCACGAATTCTTCTGTGCTGGTGACATCCCTGAGGTGTGCTTCCAGAAAATTTGGAGCAAGATACATGGTGCAAACAATAGTGCAGAGCAAAGTCTTGGACCCCAATGCAGTTTTCAGCAGCGACGCCACTGCCATTTTTGAGCTCCCCCCACAATATGCAGCAACCACAGATTCTCCAATCTGGATTGGAAGTTTCAGCACCCACTCTATAAGACGACCCCCAGCGTATAAGACGACTCCCGCATATAAGATGACCCCTGACTTCTGAGAAGATTTTCTTGGGTTAAAAAGTAGTCTTATACACCAGAATATATGGTTATGTTTTATATTGTAATGTTGATTGTTCTTAATGACACTTTTATGAATGCCTGGCACCGAACTGTGCCAATCTGTAACCCGCCTTGAGTCACCGTATGGCTGAGAAAGGCGGGCTATAAATATTGTAAATAAACAAACAAATAAATAATATTCTATGCAAATAATGTACACAATTGCCATGCATTGGGATGCCTGAGAACTTCCAACTTGGTCAAACAGTACACAAATTCCTCCCAATCACACCTCCTCCAATCGCCAAACTTACTTGTAATCAGCTGGGGGCTTGAAGTCTGGGTTGAGCGCCACCATCTCTGTGATCAGGTTGTGTCTCTCCTCCTCCAGCTTTTTGCGGGTGCGGAACTCGCGGGTGTTCAAGCGCTTCCCCTCGCTATTGTATATCGGCTCAGGAGACGGAGACCTGCAGAAGAATAACCCCCAATGACTTCTCGTGCGGTGGAGCCTTCGAGGCCACTTATTTAGTACAGGTTCCCCTCAATTCTAGCGCAATTTAGAAAACAAAAATTAAAAGAGACCATCGGAAAAGAAGGTGTAAGCTCACTCATGCCTGTTAATATCACATGGACAAGGCAGCCGTAGCAAACCACTGCCTGCTACCCAGAGGGGGGGAAAAAACCTGGGGTGTTTTATTGAGGGAGGAGGGGTGCAGAGAGGAGAGTGAGGGGTGATATACACAGCCATGACAACAGCTCTGCCATGAGTGTGCCTGTCGTTAAAAAAAGGGGGAAGAGGGCAGGGAAGATGGAGAAAGTTGATTCACACAGAGAACAAACTTTCCAACTTCATTATTCCATGGAGGCAAACATTTAGAAAAGAACCCTGGCACAGGAGGTAAATCAATAAAGAATTATTCAGGTTAACTCTGGACTTTTTTAAAATCAGAAAAGTAACAAGGCAAGTTAAGCGTCTATCAAATGCTTTCTAGCAATACAGAATTAGGACTAGTTCAACTGGCACCGCGTGGACGGGTCACGGCTTCTGTCCTGGCTTTACCTCCACTTTGCTGGCTGCATCAAGGCCGACTGAACCTGTTTACTGTGTTTAAGAGTTAGCAAACTGGGGTAGGTAGGTACAAGCAGATGGAGCTCACCGTTCTCAGGACGCAGTCTGGGCTTGTAAACCAGCAGAGACAGACCGGCTTTCTCCATGTGGTTTAGGCACCCAGAAAGCAGAGGCTCTAACAAAGCAAAAATGTTATAACTACAAAGGGCGTTCCTTAAGGATTTCCCCTGACCCACTTCTATTTATCACAGGATGCTGAAACTGCACATGTGTAATGATATAAGTCTCTATAGGTTACGTGCCAATTTACAACCCAGAACTGAGAATGGTCTTGATTGTACAGGTGCGGAAGTGGTGTGAGGTTTGAGAATGGATCCAGTGGAAGTTAGAGCAGTCCTCCAGTTCGCTGACTTGAAAGGCCAGACACCAAAGGAGACATTCAATGAGATGAAAGAGGCTTATGGTGAGGATTTCCCATCATATGATGGAGTCAAGAACTGGCTTTGTCCATTCAAATGTGGTCAGACTTCGGTGGAAACAGCTCCAATTCCAGGGCGACCCCACTCTGCTATTGAGGAACACAACATTCAGCAAGTGGAGGGTGCCATTTTGGAAAATCGCTGCATATATCTGCCTGCCACCTCAGGAGGAGAAGGAGGAAATCCTGCTACTCTCCCCCTCCCAAGCCAGCTGAGAGGAGCAAGGGGACTGAGGAAGAGACTTTAAAAACACCTGTCTCCTGGCTGTTGCTTACTACATCTGCCTGCCACCTCAGGAGGAGAAGGAGGAAATCCTGCTGCTTCTCCCCCCCCCCCCCCCCAGCCCGCTAAGAGGAGAAAGGGGACTGAGGAAGAGACTTTAAAAACACCTGTCTCCTGGCTCTTGCTTACTACATCTGCCTGCCACCTCAGGAAGAGGAGGAAATCCTGTTGCTACTCCCCCTCCCAAGCCAGCTAAGAGGAGGAAGGGGACTGAGGAAGAGGCTTTAAAAACACCTGTCTCCTGGCTGTTGCTTACTACATCTGCCTGCCACCTCAGGAGGAGAAGGAGGAAATCCTGCTGCTCTCCCCCTCCCAAGCCAGCTAAGCGGAGGAAGGGGACTGAGGAAGGGACTTTAAAAACACCTGTCTCCTGGCTGTTGCTTACTACATCTGCCTGCCACCTCAGGAGGAGAAGGAGGAAATCCTGCTGCTTCTCCCCCCCCCCCCAGCCCGCTAAGAGGAGAAAGGGGACTGAGGAAGAGACTTTAAAAACACCTGTCTCCTGGCTCTTGCTTACTACATCTGCCTGCCACCTCAGGAGGAGAAGGAGGAAATCCTGCTGCTTCTCTCCCCCCCCCCCCCCCAGCCTGCTAAGAGGAGGAAGGGGACTGAGGAAGAGACTTTAAAAACACCTGTCTCCTGGCGGTTGCTTACTACATCTGCCTGCCACCTCAGGAGGAGAAGGAGGAAATCCTGCTACTCTCCCCCTCCCAAGCCAGCTAAGAGGAGGAAGGGGACTGAGGAAGAGGCTTTAAAAACACCTGTATCCTGGCTATTGCTTATTATTTCTGTTGTGGTTTTATATTGTATTTAATGTCTTTATGTGTATTTTGATATTATGTGTATTACTTATTGCCGGTAAACTGCCTTGAGTTGCCAAAAGGCTGAGAAAGTAAGTAAATAAATAAATAAATAACTGTGCCAAGTTTCATTGCTCAGTCCAGAGAAAGTGGGTCAGGGGAAATGTTTATTGAACGCCTCTCGTAATAATTTTGTTTTAAAAAAGAAGTCAGTATAACTTTACCACATCTGTATTTGTGGTTTAAAAAAAAGCATGCCTAGAACTGCGCTTAAGTTTTATAGATATTCCTCCAAAACGTATTGAATAAAAATTTATTAGAGTTAGCTGCAAGAAGGGAAGAGATATTGGTCATGTTATTAAAAAAAGTACATCCTTGAAGTAATCAGAAAACTAAACCCGGGGTTTTTAGTTAAGACAGTCTTTCTTCCTAGCTGGTTAAAGGATGGATTAGAGTCAGTTGATGCCCATTGTCTTCTCAGTCTGAATCGTCAACACAAGGATATGAAATAAAAAAAGGTCATGTTTGGTAAGGAGTGATCACGTCTAAATTACACCTCCATGTCAAGGACCTGAGAAGGCCTAACAGCCCCATAGCAGTGTGAACATGTCGCTCCCCCCACAGTCCGTTTTCACTAGCCGCCTAAAAATGAACTCATCCACTAGCTTAGTAGATCCTTTTAAACGCAAGGAGACCTGTTAAATTAATGAAGTGATTGGTTCCAAGATTAAACCTTAAGAAAGAGCTTCGAGCTGAGTATACCTAATCATTTCATGCCTTCCGCAGCACAAGCTGTCCTTTTGAAGATTAGGTGAGAGAAGTGAGGTTTTAAAAAACTGTATATTATTAATTATTATCAGGTCTTTTAGCCAGTATGGTCTCATTTCCACGAAAGGGTTGAACAAATAAGCATTTTCTGGATACATAACAATACAGTAATTGTGATCCCTTTGTTTTGCATTCACCATTTCATTTACCTTTTAATTCCCACTGCCCCCCCCCCAATACATTCTTATCAAATACAAATAGCACGTAAACCAGATTGCTGTGAGTTTTCCGGGTTGTATGGTCATGTTCCAGAAGCATTCTCTCCTGACGTTTCTCCCACATCTATGGCAGGCATCCTCAGAGGTTGTGAGGTCTGTTGGAAACTAGGCAAGTGGGGTTTATATATCTGTGGAATAATGTCCAGGGTGGGAGAAAGAACTCTTGTTTGCTTGAGGCAAGTGTGAATGTTGCAACTGGCCAGCTTACTTAGCACTGAATGGCCTTGCAGCTTCAAAGCCTGGCTGCTTATTCCATCAGCCGACTTTGGTTGGGATTGAATGTTTACTTTTAAGCTTTTTTAATTTATATTTGAATTATTTTATGTTTATTTTTAAGCTTTTTTATTGTATTTCTATTTGAATTACTTCTAAGCTTTTATTGTATTTATATTCTAATTATGTCATGTTTATTATTGTAAGTTTAAATTGATATGTCATGTTTATTATTGTATGTGTAATGCGGCATTGTATGCCATGGATTGCAAGCCGCCCTGAGTCCCCCACTGGGGTGAGAAGAGCGGGGTATAAATGTAGTAGTATAATAATAATAATAATAATAATAATATAATATATAATATAAATATAAATAATATATAATATACTATCTTATGTATAATTTATAATATCAAATAATATATAGTATAATAATAATAATAATAATAGGAGCCCCTGGTGGCGCAGTGGGTAAAACCCCTGTGCCGGCAGGACTGAAGACCGACAGGTCGCAGGTTCGAATCTGGGGAGAGGTGGATGAGCTCCCTCTATCAACTCCAGCTCCTCATGTGGGGACATGAGAGAAGTCTCCCACAAGGATGATAAAAACATCAAATCATTTGGGCGTCCCCTGGGCAACGTCCTTGCAGACGGCCAATTCTCTCACACCAGAAGCACACCAGAAGCAGTTTCTCAAGTCGCTCCTGACATGACAAAATAAATAATAATAATAATAATAATAATAATAGTAATAATATAACTTCAGCCTGAGGGAAGCTTTGTTTGGAGGTGCTAGCTGTCCCTGATTGATTCTTGTCTGGAATTCCCCTGGTTTTTGGGGGGTTTTTTAGTGTTCCTCTTGATTTACTGTCCTGACTTTAGAGTTTTTCAATATTAGTATCCAGATTTTGCTAATTTTCATGGTTTTCTCCCTTTTGTTTAAATTGTCCACATGCTCCTTGTGGATTTCAATGGCTTCTCTGTGTAGTCTGACACGGTGGTTGTGAGAGTGGTCCAGCATTTGTGTTCTCAATATGCTGTTTGGTTCAGTCTGAATCGTCAACACAAGAATATGAAATAAAAAAGGTCATATTTGGTAAGAAGTGTTGTTGTCTAGTTGTATTAGTCTGCAGTGCCTTTCGTGTTCCTTGATTCGTGTTTGGGCAATACTGTGGTAGGGATGTAAGGACCACCAAATGAAGCACCCAAACACAAATCAAGGAACATGAAAGGCACTGCAGACTAATTCAACCAAACTCAGAAAACAGAGGAATTCCAGACAGAAAACAATCGGGACCAGCTAACACTTCCAAACAAAGGATTCTGCCAGGAAAAAAGCAGCCAGGCTTTGAAGTTGCAAGGCCATTAAATGCTAATCAAAGTGGCCAATTGCAACATTTGTAAAGAATGAATGTTTGAATGCATGTAAAAGGGCAGAAGAAACAGGCCTAACCAGCATGGAGTTCTCACAAGGCATGATATGTGTCGGACTTGGCAGTCGAAGTGAGGAGGCAGTAAAGGCATAGCTGAACAACAATGGACAATAAGGTGTGCGACCGGGCATGTAAGGAGTGTGCAGGAGTACCCCATAAGTCATATGGCCTGGAATGTGGATGTCCTGAACTTGAAAAGAACAAGGACTTGAAAGGGACAGAACAGCCTGATTATTAAAGGAAGGAAAATGGATTTTGGCCTATAAATGCAGGGGACCCCAAGAACATGCACGCTTCCTGATCCATGGCAATGGAGCGTCCGCACCTCCTCAGAAAAGACTGATCATCTTTGCCGGAGGAGGCCCGTGTGTGCGTGAGTATGTGTGAATGTGTGTGTGCATGAGAACTCTTCCTTGATGTGATTCTGATATGATTCTGTGATGATTGTATTTCAATAAATGTTACGTGAGTAGTGTTAAAACCAAATTTGGTCTCTAAAGTGTCTCATTGTTCTAAACTACCTTACTATTCCTTGAACACTCTGCACAAAAGAACAGGAACCTCTTTGGGTTCATAACACATTCACACTTGCCTCCAAGAGACAAAAGTTCTTTCTCCCACTCTGGACATTTTTCTACAGATACATAAACCCCACTTGCCTAGTTTCTAACAGATCTCACAACCTCGGAGGATGCCCGCCATAGATGTGGGCGAAACGTCAGGAGAGAATGCTTCTGGAACATGGCCAGACAGCCCAGAAAACTCACAGCAACCCAATGATTCCGGCCACAAAAGCCTTCGGCAGCATATAAATCTATTGCCATCAACAATACATTTTCACCTATTAAGTTTAACCTAAAACCCCAATATTACAGTGAATCGAACAATTCAAGAAGGCATTTCTCAGCAGGCAATCTCATGCCTAAAAGCTATCATTTAAACCTTTCTTGCAAGTCTTCCAAAACTAGAGGCAGTGTTATCAGTATTTATTAACTGCCTAGACTTATGACTTCAGTAGGGTTGAATTTAAGGAAAAGAGGTATTTCATTGTGTTAAGGGCAAAAAAATGGGTTACAATTCCCAACTGGCTATAAAGAGATGAATGTTGACAAGCCAATTTTTGAAAAAGAAAAAAAGCACATGTTATTTTGTTGGAGGATACTGTCCAATTCTGCACACTTTCTAGTGCAGTACTGTTTGGGCCCCAACTCCCAAGAGCTTGGCCATTGCTGTGTAGTAGCTGCCCCCCAAAGAAACTGGTTAGTACCCATCTCGGTTTAAAAAACCATGCTCAGCCACCATTTGGAAAGTATTGCAAAGTCAGCGGTCAGAAAAACTTCCCAGGTTGCTTGGACTCAGCGGCTGTGCTGAGGACTCCTCAGCGTGAACCTGTGAGAAAGACCTCTGGACATTTGCCCAAGACCAGCACTGCATATGTTAAAATGAGTTGGCCACCATTTTCTTTTCTACACAGGCTTGGAAATCCCACACCAAGCAAGGAACCCGACCCCTTTCTGGCTTCATGCCTTCCCTACCGATAAGACCTCTTGCTACCATCTGTCACATCAGATCACGGAAGACATTTCATAAGGAAGGAACCTCATTGAACTGACATTACGATGCCACCAAAAATTTATTGAAAAAGGTAAAAAGTGTTACTGTCAGCTGGTTAAAACTGTTTTCCCAACCTGTCCTCAGGGTTAGGGGGGATGCCCAGGTCTCCTGTGCGCAGTTTACGAGTCAGGTCTTCTATCTGCAGTTGCACTGGAAGAAACCAGGTTAGGAAAGAAAAAAGGATGGAAAAAAAGACAATGTTACCAAAAAACATTTCAAATCTCAACATCAAAGCATGAAGAACTGGAGAATTTGTAAGGGACGACTGATACGTCAACATAAAAAATCAAGAAAATCCTACAACGTTATGTCAGTCAAATGCATTCAACAGGAATCCAGAAAAGACCCTCCTTAACTCTAGCAAGTCTTCAAAAATAGTTATTGATCAGTAAGCAAAACATTCATAGGAGTGTTAAGGGAGGCTGGCTGTCAGGACATTGAAAGGTAACCATCTGACTTTCTATAGGAAGAGAGGACACCACTGACTTTGATTTCGTTGCAATATCAAGGCTGTACAGGCCCAATTTTGAAACACATTTCATACCAGTTTAGCAGGAGTTCGCATTCTTTGTTAACTAACAGAGCACACTTCTACGTATATAATGTGACCCTTTGCTAAAATATATCATTATGCAAAACCTTTATGTCTTCTATTCAATTATGCATACACACCCAGTATTCCCAAATGCAGTACTAACAGATGTCAAGCATTAGCCGTTGGTTTTTAAACTCAAAATATAACATTTTGACTCTAGTTCATCCAATGAGTTCAAGATAATTAGCTAGCGGAGAGCATTGGGCACAGAACAGCAGCTGGTTTGGGATGCAGGCCTTAAGCCCCTTGCCCAGAGGCGGCTTTTGTTCCAAGTCCCACGGACATCTGGCAGGCCACTCTGGAGAATATGGTTTGCGGGTGACAACCCAAATCACTTGGAGCAAAGGTACACCCACTTCCATATTCATGAAAGATTAACCATGCATAAAATATAGGAAGGAAGCTGGGTCCTGATAAATCTATTCACTTGGGCAAGTATTTATTTTTATTTATTTATTTAAAACTTTTATATCCCGATCTTCTCACCTCCGTAGAGGGACACAGACCGGCTTACAGCAAGGATTCAATGCTACTAATACAAGTTAAAACATCATACAAAAATACAAGATTAAAATACATATAGATAAAATACATATATACCAAACTGCCAAGGTAAAACGATGTTCAACTCAGTCCGCATATGTGGTCACTCACTTTGGTCTGTAAATAGTCTCAGCCATTATTCTGGGAATGCTTCATTCCATAACCAGGATTTCACTAGCCTCCTGAAGGACAAGAGGGAGGGGGCAGATCTAATCTCGTTTGGGAAAGAGTTCCATAGCCGAGGGGCCACCACAGAGAAAGCCCTGTCTCGCGTTCCCACCAAGCGTGCTTGCGAAGGTGGTGGGACCAAGAGCAGAGCCTCTCCGGAAGATCTTAACGCCCTTGATGGTTCACAGGGGAGAATACATTTGGATAGTATCATGCATCTCCAGTACCCTACTTCTCTCCATTAACTTGGGGAAGAGGTCACTTATTCCACATAAAAGACCATTCACAGTTCTGTGTGATTCAAAGTTCAATGAAGAGAAATGCCTTCCTTATGCAAGAAAAGGAGGAAAGTTCTCTCCATTTCACTGAGGACTTTAAGATCGTCTGGGGAGGCCCTGCTCTCGGTCCCGCCTTCATCACGAGTACGTTTGGCGGGGACGAGAGACAGGGCCTTCTCAGTGGTGGCTCCTTGGCTAATGAGATCGGGTATGCCAACCAAATTCGATATGGTTGTTGATACAGGAGATCAGATCTGCTCCCTCACTCTTAACGTTTCAGAGGCAAGTAAAAACATGGCTGTTCGAGCAAGCGTTTACAAATGCAGAGTAGCTAATATAGGAAATCGAATGACTTGACAATGGAACTGGACTAAGCTTGATAATAATGAGATGCTAATGATGTTGTTTTATTGCTCTTGTGGTGTTTTATACTGTTTTAATTTATATTACGTTTTTATGTATACTGATTTGTTGGAAACCGCCTTGAGTCACCGACTGGCTGAGAAAGGTGGTATACAAATACAGTACATCAATAATAAATAAATAAACAAGAAGTACAAGAAACCAGTATCACTTCTGCTTGATCAAAAACCTAACCCGACTGGATCACACAAGTCCACATAGTATTATATTTAGGCATCTGAGAGGCCTTTTAATGAAACCCTCACAGAACGACAGTGCTGTGAGGGAGGCCAGGCAGCGGTGAATGAAGTGTAGCAAGGCTGAGACATGAAACTGGGCCTTGTCTTTTGAAAAAAAAGACAGTACAAAACCACAGCGCCTTCACTGCACTTTTCCAGCTTCTTTGAGGGACCAGGGAAGAGGCAGAATGCCCAATGTATGGTCAAAGAAAACCAGAAAGTGGGCCTCCAAGTTGGAATTTAGGGAGCTTGAGGAACACTTTGAAACCTCAAATAAAGCTCAGGGATTCATATAGCATGTTTTGATCAGAAGATATAGCCTGAGCATCCTGCACTGTTTTCTTTACTTGCTTTAAACTGATTTATTTCCCATTTCACAGGCTGCATTCAAGATTTTAGAAGTGGGACTGTAAATGTTAACAATACAAAAAAAAAGCATTAGTTTCTCAGTTTGACAAGACAGAATCTTACAAAACTGAAAAACAGTATTTCTCAGGGACAGAGTATTCTAAATATCTCAAACAGACAATACATTTCATTAATGTGTTTTAACGTTTTACACCAAACAGACTGATCGAACTAATGGATTTCTAAACAAATATTCACACCATTGATCGTTTTCAGGCATTGCATCAACGCACATCCACATTGGTTCAAAATCTCAAAACACGTGATTATTCATTGACGTTCTAGAGAATTGGACAATGTTGTATGGTCGGGATTGACTCTATTCTTTCCAATACTATTCTGTATTTTGAAATATTTCAGCAGATCAATTATTTGCTGGGATTAAGATCGTTTATCTTAATGTTCATAACTATTTTCAGATGTATTTGGTAGTCCCTCTTTCACAAATCCCAATTACGATATGCATGCACTTTTGCTATGGAGTCCTTTGGTACTCTGTGTGTCATACCTCTACCCTTTCGCTATTTATCCCGTTCAGCTGTGGGTTGCAACACCAGTTAGTACAGCAAGTGAAGCACTCGTATCTTTGCACAGAATGAGAATTCTGACCCAAATCTATTACCGTATATACTTGAATACAAGCCAATCCGAAGATAAGCCGGGGTACCTAATTTTACCACAAAAAACTGGGAAAACGTATTGACTCGACTATAAGCAGAGGGTGGGAAATGCAGCAGCTGCGAGTCAACTTCAAAATAAAAATAGATACCAATAAAATTACATTAATTGAGGCATCAGTAGGCTAAAAGTTTTGGAATATTGGGATGTGATGTTTTAAACTATTGTTTATGAATCTTTGTTGTAAACCGGCCTGAGTCCCTCTCTGGAAGTCAAGAAGACCGGTATATAAAAGTTCTAAATAAATAAATGAATGAATAAATAAATAAAATATTTACTTAAAACTGTAATTTAAGATAAGACTGTCCAACTCCGATTAAACCACCATTTTAACTTCCTTCTATGTAAATGTGCTTACCTATTCTTCCAGTAATGATAAAGAGAGTAAAATAATAAAATAATAATAGAGTAAAATAATGGAAATGTAATAATAGCAATAATAAATAGGGGAAATGTATTATAATGTAAATGTAATAATAGAGTAAATAAATGTAATAAAATAATAGAGTAAAATAATGTAAATGTAATAATAGAGTAAAATAATACATGTAAAAATAATGGAAATGTAATAATAACAATAATAATAATAAATAGGGGAAATAATAAATGTAAAAATAATGTAACTATAATAATAAAGTAAATAAATGTAATAAAATAATAGGGTAAAATAATGTAAACGTAAGAATAAATAGAGTAAATAAATGTAATAAAAATAATAAGAGTAAAATAATGTAAATGTAATAATAAATCAAGTAAGTAAATGTAATAAAAATAATAATAATATAATAATATAATGTAAATGTAATAATAAATACAGTAAATAAACGTAATAAAAATAATACTAATAATAAATAACCTTGGCTCAAGTATAAGCAGCGGGGAACTTTTTCAGCCTTAAAAAGGGGCTGAAAAACTAGGCTTATATTCGAGTATATACAGTGATTTGTAGACATGGTTCTGATAAAACTGATCAACAGGTATAATCAGATTTATTTAAATAATTACAGAAATGTATTCATAATTCCAATGATTCGACATTAGGAACTGTTTCTTCAATATACTTTTTTCAAGCCAATTATTTTGGTGCCCCATTAGCTCCATTACCCAGCTTCTATCAATGAAATATATCAAAATAGCTGTTTTCTGCAAAGGCTTAAGACTCATGGCCAGGTAAAAGCTGAACAAAACCAACCCTATGTTGACAGTAAGGAAAACTACCTCTTGTGGAATGAAGTGCAGAGCATAACATAACAAGATCAGCTTTTCCAATGTGCCTTCCAGTTTTCCTATACTGAAACTTTGCCTGACACTGAGGCAGACTATTCTGCACTGTAAAAAAACCTATTTTGTTAATTTTGAAAGTAAGCCAGTTCATGAGGCTTTAGAGCAGAAAAGTAGCTCTCAGTATTAACTCTGAACAGTTGAAGGTTACATATCAAACTTCTCAAGTGATTTATGCACAAGAAAGGAGTAATTGTCTTCTTTTGTAACATCAGTGAGATGAACAGACCATAAGGGACATTTGCAGCTGATAATGAAACATCAGAGCGTCCTAGGAGGATTTCACACAAATACACATACACACTTTGCATTCTATTGCAAATACAATTTCTGTTCATTCCCAAATGCAGGATAATAGTATGTAACACTTCTCAATCTTCTCAGAATCAAGCGGTATTCCCAAATTCCTTTCCCAGCAAATGAATATCGCTCCCACCATGCTAATACAACCCAATCCCCAAGTATTTCATGATATTAAAAAACCCCACAAAATAAACACGCAACCCAGAGGTTAAGAAACGTTCCCTTCTGCTAAGTGGTACAAACAATCTTCACTATCTTGAAGGCTCAACGTTAACTTTGCATAATTAGCATAGTAAGGTACAAAAGGTGAGAAGGGAACCATGGTTAGATTACAATATTCCAGTGTGAAAGAGGTGCTTGCTTCCAAACAATATAGCTTCAAAGAGGACTCTTAGTGTTCTCCACTAGCAAGAAGTCTGTGATGCTTATAAGAGATCTGGATGATTAGTTTCCATGGCCAATTGACTAAATATCAGAAAATGTTAAATCTCCCACCCTTTCTAAGGACTTCAGTTTCTAATATGCCTGTGGAGGACACTGTTTCAATCAAACGCGACAGAGGGGTGGGATGGAACACAATTATTCACTGAGAAAAGAGTCTATATTATATATACATATGGTAATGAAAACAAGACCACCATAACCCAAGCCTTTGAAAGCAAACACTGAAAATCTTGAATGCACACCACAGCTAAAAACACTTTCTGGATCGGTACTGGCACGAAAACATGAAAGAACAGAACAAGTATTTACCTATATAAGCTCTCTCTTGTTCACGGGTAAGCCCAGGAGGGATGACTGTGGGCATGCCAGGGATGACAGTCTTCTGGTCCATGGTGTCCTGGTTCCATCTGCTCCTCTTTCTTTTTTTATTAGGATAATCTGCAAACACATTATACCTAATTATAATACCAGTCCCATGCAGGCAAGATTCAGGCTATGTTTGTGTCTCGTCAAAATTAGTTTTCCCATCATAAACTCTTTTTATACTCACTCAAACACATTCTACCCCAATTCTCCATTAACAAGCTACCACATGTGATCTGGAAAACTATTTCACAAAACCAAGGGAGGAAAAAAGGA
This sequence comes from Anolis sagrei, assembly GCF_037176765.1. Taxonomy (NCBI): domain Eukaryota; kingdom Metazoa; phylum Chordata; class Lepidosauria; order Squamata; family Anolidae; genus Anolis; species Anolis sagrei. The sequence goes on from NC_090032.1 coordinate 19,640,091, forward strand.
ATAACGTCAGGTGTCATCCACATAATACTGTTACCAAACTTCAAAAACCCAGACAACTAACTGTATATACTCGAGTATAAGCCTAGTTTTGCAGTCCCTTTTTTAGGCTGAAAAAGCTCCCCTCGGCTTATACTAGAATCAAAGTTATTTATTATTTTACTCTGTTATTAGTATTATTTTTATTACATTTATTATCTTACTCTATTATTACATTCACATTATTTTACTCTATTATTATTTTATTACATTTATTATTTTTCTCTATTTATTATTGTTATTACATTTATTCTTTTACTCTACTATTATTAGATTTATTATTTTACTCTATTATTATTATTAGTATTATTGCATTTACATTATTTTACTCTATTATTTTATTACATTATGATCTGGTCATCAACCATAATAAAGCTTACTTACTATTATTTTACTCTATTTATTGTTATTATTACATTTCCATTATTTTACTCTATTATTACATTTCCATTGTTTTATTCTGTTATTATTATTTTGTATTACATTAACCTGACATCCGCCGGGAAGTAGCAGCCAATAGTGAAAGGACCAAGGCAGGGGCATCTCCAGCTCATCCTCTGTTTGGGTATCAGCCAGCACGTCAAGAACTTAAATCTAGAAATAGTTTTCTAAGATCTACAGAGACACTGGCTGGAACACCTCAGCAAGCAAGAGTCCAAAAGTGAAAGGCTCAAACCCAGCACCTCAATCCGTGGGTGATACCAGATGAGAGACTCCCCCCTGGGCACACAGAAGACGGGGCGACTTGGAAGGTGCTGAACAGACTGCGCTCTGGCACCACGAGATGCAGAGCCAACCTCAAGAAATGGGACTACAGGGTGGAATCCTCGGCATGTGAGTGTGGAGAAGAGCAAACCACTGACCACCTGCTGCAATGCACCCTGAGCCCTGCCACATGCACAATGGAGGACCTTCTTGCGGCAACCCCAGAGGCACTCCAAGGGGCCAGATACTGGTCAAAGGACATTTAACCGAATACCAAATTTGCAAAATCTGTGTGTGTTTTTTTTCTTTTTAATCTGTGTGTTTGTTTTGTTCCGTTAGAATTGTAACACAATGGTATGGCTGCTGATGACACGATAAAAAAGTTATTATTATTATTATTATTATTATTATTATTATTATTGTGGGCCCACTGGCCTGAGGCCCCTTCCTTTCCCCCTCACCTGCTTAAGGAAGGGTCCTGAGGCTGTTAGGAATCCAACCCAAGCGGGGTGTCCCCTGCCCGGCCTACCCAGAGGAAGGCAAAGCAGCCACGGTACATACTTGGGCTGAGCGCGAGATAGGCGGACTTGCCTTGGCTCCCGGCCTGCCCGCCCTCGTCCTGCTGCTGCTGCTGGAGGTGGAGGCCATGAAAGCCTACGAGCCCACGAGGACCTTGAGATCGTCTGGGGAGGCCCTTCTCTCGGTCCCGCCTGCCTCACAGGCACGGCTGGCGGGGACGAGGGAGAGGGCCTTCTCGGTGGTGGCCCCCCGGCTGTGGAACACTCTCCCTGCACACATCAGACAGGCGCCTTCCCTCATGTCCTTTCGAAAAAGCCTTAAGACATGGCTTTTCGAGAGGGCATTTAATTAAGTGCTAATAATACGGTTATGAGAACTGGAACGGAACTGGAATGAGACTGGCTATGATTCCACTAAGAGACGAAGCGGATTTTTAGTGTAGTTTGTAGTTGTTGTATAGTCTATATGTTGTCGAAACTGGCTTTTTGTAATTGTCTTTTATGTGTACTGTACACCGCCATGAGTCGCCCTTATGGGCTGAGAATGGCGGTCAATAAGTGCATCAAATAATAATAATAATAATAACAATACATTCACACCTAGCTCCAGCAGAGAAGAGTCCTTTGCCCCACCCCAGTCATTCTAGATATAGATATGTATATATATATATATATATATATATATATATATACAGAGATGCAGGCGAAACGTCAGGAGAGAATGCCTCTAGACCAGTGGTTCTCAACCTGGGGTCCTGAGATGTTTTTGGCCTACAACTCCCAGAAATCCTAACAGCTGGTAAACTGACTGGGATTTCTGGGAGTTGTAGGCCAAAAACATCTGGGGACCCCAGGTTGAGAACCACTGCTCTAGACCATGGCCATACAGCCCGAAAAAGCCTACAACAACCCATTGTGTTAATTGTTTTTAAATGGTTTGTATGATGCTAGCCTTGAATTTTTGCTGTTGTTTGTTGTTAACCGCTCTGAGTCGCCGAAGGGCTGAGAAGAGCTGTATACAAACAAAGTAAATGAAGTAAATAAATAAATTCTTGTGTGCCAATTGTCCTCAGGCCCCTTCTTTTCTCCCCTCAGTTGCTTAAGGAAGGGGCCTGAGGCTGCGAGGAGTCCAACCCAAGCGGGGTGTCCCTTGCCCGGCCTACCCAGAGGAAGGCAAAGCAGCCACGGTACATACTTGGGCTGAGCGCGAGATAGGCGGACTTGCCTTGGCTCCCGGCCTGGCCGCCCTCGTCCTGCTGCTGCTGGAGGTGGAGGTGGAGGTGCTGCTGGGCCGCCACGGCCTGAGCCTGCTGTTGCTGCTGCTCGAGGCCTAGCGCGGCCTGAGGCGGCGGGGGAGGCGAGGGGAAGCGGTACTGGGCGTACTGGGCCTGCTGAGGCGCCTGCTGCCCTTGCTGAGGCGGCGGAGGAGGTGGAGGTTGCTGAGGCGGAGGCTGGGGTTGCTGAGGCGGAGGAGGAGGTGGTGGAGGCGGCGGAGGAGGCGGCGGCGGGAGCGCGGCGAAAGGGAAGGCCGCGGCGGCCGCCATGAGGCTGGGGATGGCCGGCTGGGGCTGGGCCTGCGCGGGCGGCGGAGGAGGAGGAGGCCCCTGCATCACGAGGCCCGGCGGAGGGAGCGGGTAGCCGGCTTTCCCCGGCGGAGGAGGCGGCGGCGGCGGCGGATGGAGCTTCCCCAGAGGCGTCGCGTTCGCTCCGGTCGCCATCGACGGCGCTTAATGGCGTCCCAGGCCCGTTCGCGAAGCTTCCACGCCAAAGGCTCGCCTCACAAAGACCGCGCGCGCCGATTGGCTGAGGCAGCCGTCCGTCACTGCGCCGATTGGGCAAGAACCGAGTCTGTCAAATCTCTAAAGCTTTGATTGGCTGCACCGCTGAGATTGGGTCCCTCCTCTATCTATCAAGGTACTTTTGTGCGCCTAATGGTCGCCAAAGACATCCTTCACTCCACCGATTGGGCAAGAGCCGCGTCTATCAAGTTCGCACCGCTGTGATTGGCTGCACCGCTGAGATTGGTTCCCTCCTCTATCTATCAAGGTACTTTTGCGCGCCTAATGGCCGCCTGAGCCGTTCTTCACTCCGCCGATTGGGCAAGAGCCACGTCTATCAAATCTCTTCCGCTGTCATTGGCTGCACGGCTGTGATTGGTTCCTCCTCTAACTAACAAGGCGTCTAATGGCCGCCAATACAGTCCTTCACTCCGATTGGGCAAGAGCCGCGTCTATCAAACCTCCACCACTCTGATTGGTTTCCTCCTCTATCTCTCAAGGTAGCCCTGCCCGCCTAATGGCCGCCAAAGCACGCCTCCACTCCGCCGATTGGGCAACAGCCGCGTCTATCAAATCTCTACCGCTTTGATTGGCTGCACCGCTGTGATTGGTTCCGCCTCTATCTATCACGGCGTCTAATGGCCGCCAAAGCCGTCCTCCACTCCGCCGATTGGGCAACAGCCGCGTCTATCAAATCTCTACCGCTTTGATTGGCTGCATTGCTGTGATTGGTTCCGCCTCTATCTAACACAGCGTCTAATAGCCGCCAAAGACATCCTTCACTCCACCGATTGGTCAAGAGCCACGTCTATCAAATCTCTACCGCTGTGATTGGTTCCTCCTCTATCTATCAAGGCGTCTAATGGCCGCCAAAGCAGTCCTTCACTCAACCGATTGGGCAAGAGCCACGTCTATCAAATGTACACCGCTGTGATTGGCTGCACCGCTGTGATTGGTCCCGCCTCTATCTATCACAGCGTCTAATGGCCGCCAAAGCAGTCCTCCTCTCCGCCGATTGGGCAAGAGCCGCGTTTATCAAATCTGCACCGCTCTGATTGGCTGCACCGCTGTGATTGGTTCCTCCTCTATCTATCACGGCGTCTAATGGCCGCCAAAGCAGTCCTTCACTCCGCCGATTGGGCAAGAGCCGCGTCTGTCAAATATCTACCGCTTTGATTGGCTGCACCGCTGTGATTGGTTCCCTCCTCTAGCTAGCGCCTAATGGACGCCAATTGGTCAACAGCCGCGTCCATCAACCGTCATTAGCCAGACACAGCCTTCACGTCCTCTGTCTTTCAAGGTGTCCCGCGCGCTGATTTGATACTTAGGCCTTAGTAGGCGGGAGCATACCGCGTCCATTTTGGAAGGCGGGATCTAGGGGAATCTAACGCTGTGATTGGTGAAGCTCAATTGCTTTCAGGACTTTCCCTCCTCGCTGCCACATGGCCCGCTTCCTGAGGGACTTTTCTGCCACGAGTCCCATAGAGATAAGTGACGTCAGTGGAAGCTCGGGCTACCATTGGACGGTGAAATAAAGTAGCGCCGCAGAGGGAAATAAGGAGGCATTTGATTGGCCCACGTTTTCTTCCATCCACGAGGCTGGCGGGAGTTAGGGCCTAAGCCTGGTGTTGCAAATGAATCAGGAGGTCGCGAGTTCGAATCCCGCTTGGGCCAAAAAGGGAAAAAAATAGTACTGCAGGCATCCTCATTACTACATTAATATACTATATTATTATATTATTACATTATGATTATAATTACTATAGTATGATATTATTACACTTTATATATGTGACATTATTATTTTTAAATTATTATACTATATTATAATAATTATATATAGAATTATAATAAATTATATAATATTAACAATTATATTATTATACAATATGATATTACATCACTATATAATATATATATTATATTATTATATTAACATTATTATACTATATTATATTATTACATTATGGTTATAATTACTATAGTATGATATTATACTTTATATATATGACATTATTATTATTAAATCAATATACATATAATAATTATATATAGAGTTATAATAAATTATAAAATATTAACAATTATTATATTATTATACAATATTATATTATATCACTATATAATAATATATATTATATTATTATATTAACATTATTATACTATATTATAATAATTATAGAATTATAATAAAGTATATAATATTAACAATTATTACATTATTATACAATATTATATTATATCATATAATAATATATATTATATTATTATATTAACATTATTATACTATATTATATTATTACATTATGGCTATAATTACTATAGTATGATATTATTATACTTTATATATGTGACATTATTATTTTTAAATTATTATACTATATTATAATAATTATATATAGAATTATAATAAATTATATAATATTAATAATTATTATAGTATTATACAATATTATATTATATCACTATATAATAATATGTATTATATTAACATTATTATACTATATTATATTATTACATTATGGTTATAATTACTATAGTATGATATTATTATACTATATATATATGTAATATTATTATTTTTAAATTATTATACTATATTATAATAATTGTATATAGAATTATGATAAATTATATAATATTAACAATTATTATATTAGTATGCAATATTATATCATATAATAATATATTATATAATATTTCTATTATAATATAATATTATTATTACATTATTATATCATATTGTTGTATTATGGTTATGAGGTTGTGAGGTTTGTTGGAAACGAGGAAAATTATTATTATTATTATTATTATTATTAACTTTATTTGTACCCCGCTAGCATCTCCCGCATGACTCGATGCGGCTTACAAAGGCCGAGGCCTCAACACAGCTTTGAGATGGTAGAACAGAAGCTCTCCGAAGCTCTAGGTGCTCTTACTGCCTATTTCAGGGAAAACCAGCTGATCCCTAATCCATCTAAAACACAGACATGTGCCCTTCATCTCAAGAACAGACAAGCATCCCGAGCTCTGAGGATTATTACCTGGGAAGGAATCCCACTGGAGCATTGCAGCGCACCCAAATACATGGGAGGAGTCACTCTGGACCGTGCTCTGACCTACAAGAAGCACTGCCTGAACATCAAGCAAAAGGTGGGTGCTAGAAACAATATCATACGAAAGCTGACTGGCACAACCTGGGGTTCACAACCAGACACAGTGAAGACATCTGCCCTTGCGCTATGCTACTCTGCTGCTGAGTATGCATGCCCAGTGTGGAGCACATCTCACCACGCTAAAACAGTGGATGTGGCTCTTAATGAGACATGCCGCATTATCACGGGGTGTCTGCGCCCCACACCACTGGAGAAATTACACTGCTTAGCCAGTATTGCACCACCTGACATCCGCCGGGAAGTGGCAGCCAATAGTGAAAGGACCAAGGCAGAGACATCTCCAGCTCATCCCCTATTTGGGTATCAGCCAGCACGTCAACGACTTAAATCTAGACATAGTTTTCTAAGATCTACAGAGACACTCGCTGGAACACCTCAGCAAGCAAGAGTCCAAAAGTGGCAGGCTCAAACCCAGCACCTCAACCAATTGCTGATACCAAATGAGAGACTCCCTCCTGGGCACACAGAAGACTGGGCGACCTGGAAGGCGCTGAACAGACTGCGCTCTGGCACCATGAGATGCAGAGCCAACCTTCAGAAATGGGGCTACAAAGTCGAATCCACGACATGCGAGTGTGGAGAGGAGCAAACCACTGACCACCTGCTGCAATGCAACCTGAGCCCTGCCACATGCACAATGGAGGACCTTCTTGCGGCAACACCAGAGGCACTCCAAGGGGCCAGAAACTGGTCAAAGGACATTTAACCAGCTACCAAACTCACAAGTTGTGTATTTTTCTGTTTGTTTGCTTTGTTCTGTTAGACTGGTTGTTCTGACACGACAAATAAATAAATCATATTGTTGTATTATGGTTATGAGGTTGTGAGGTTTGTTGGAAACGAGGAAGATGGGGTTTATATCTCTGTGGAATGATGTCCAGGGTGGGTGAAAGAACTTGTCTGTTGGACGTAGGTGTGAATGTTTCAATTGGCCACCTTGATTAGCATTTAATGGCCTAGCAGTTTTCAAGGCATGACTTCTTACTGCCTGGGGGAATCGTTTGTTGGTAGGTGATTAGCTGCGTATGAGCCAATCAGAAAGCTTCTACCGCCTCGGCACTCTAGCAAATCAGGAGGAAGGGAGGCGGGACAAGAAGAAACAATGCTTTCTTGAGTGGATTATGGAATTCCAATGTCCTGGGGCTTCTTGAGTCCAGAATCAGCCTTCTAAGGAAACTAACTTTATTGTCCTGAGATGGGTCAGTGATAAGTTATGATGACTTAATCAAGGTTTTCCTCTTACAATCAGATAGGGCACAAAGGGGAAACTTTTGTGAATGTCCTTAGTGGAAAGATTTGAAAGAAAAACGGCTTGGAGGAAAAGAGGGCTTTCCTAAGGTCATATTCCCCCCACTGTTATATGATTAAAAAGTCTGCCGGACAGGAACCCTTAAGATGGCCCAACAAATCAAAAGGATTTCCTTTACTATTGTCCATGCAAAGATTGTCCAAAGATATTATTATTATTATTATTATTATTATTTACTTTGCTTATATACCGCTGTATCTCAAGCCCGAAGGTGACTCACAGCAGTTCACAAACAGTAAAAACAGTAGAACAGCAGTGGTTCCATACAACATATAACAATTGACTTAACACATTATCCATAAATTACCAATAAGCCATTACAATGCACAATTATTACAAAAAACAACCGTACCCAATCTTCTCCTCATCCAAGCGTAGTCCAGGTTCGTCGTCCATTGTTCCATTCCTATGTTCCATTACCAGATTGCACTCAATTACTCAAACGCCTGCACAAACAACCAGGTCTTCAACTTTCTTCGGAATGCCATGAGAGATGGCGCCAACTTAATGTCTGTAGGAAGGGCGTTCCACAGCCGAGGAGCCACCACCGAGAAGGCCCTATCTCTCGTCCCCGCCAACCGTGCTTGAGAAGCCGGCGGGATCGAGAGCAGGGCCTCCCCGGAAGATCTCAAAGTCCTGGTGGGTTCATAGGCAGAGATGCGGTCGGAAAGGTATCTTGGGCCGGAACCGTTTAGGGCAGTGGTTCTCAACCTTTCTAACACTGTGACCCCTAAATATGGTTCCTTGGGTTGTGGTGACCCCCAACCATAAAATTATTTTTGAGATTGCGAGGCAGGCAAGGAAGGCTTTGCATGAGGCCTGGGCTTGTCCAAAGCCTTGAGGGACGGGGGCCAAAACTTTGGGGGGCGGGGCCAAAGGAGGTGGCCTCATGACCCCTCCGAAATGGCCAAACGACCCCCAGGTTGAGAACCACTGGTTTAGGGCTTTATAGGCCAATGCCAACACCTTGAATTGAGCCCGGTAGCAAATCGGCAGCCAATGGAGCTGGCGCAACGGGGGTTGTGTGCTCCCTGCGCTCCGCTCCTGTTAGAATCATGGCTGCCGCACGTTGGACTAATTGAAGCTTCCGGGCCGTCTTCAAGGGCAGCCCCACGTAGAGAGCGTTGCAGTAGTCTAGGCGGGATGTGATGAGAGTGTGGACTACCGTGGCCAAGTCAGACTTCCCAAGGTACGGGCGCAGCTGGCGCACAAGCTTTAGCTGTGCAAATGCTCCCCTGGTCACCGCCGAAACCTGAGGTTCCAGGCTCAGCGATGAGTCCAGGGTCACTCCCAGGCTGCGAACCTGCGTCTTCAGGGGGAGTGCGACCCCGTCCAACACAGGCTGTAACCCTATGCCCTGTTTGGCCTTGCAACTGACCAGGAGGACCTCTGTCTTGTCTGGATTCAGTTTCAATTTGTTCGCCCTCATCCAGACCGTTACAGCGGCCAAGCACCGGTTCAGGACCTCGACAGCCTCCTTAGTAGCAGGTGGGAAGGAGTGACAGAGCTGGACATCATCTGCGTACAGATGACACCGCACCCCGAAACTCCGGATGATCTCTCCATTTTAATCATATGGGCGACAGTATTGAACCCTGAGGAACCCCACAAGACAAAGAGAAGGGTCTTTTCATGATTGCTGATTGCTTTTCCAGAGGCAGGGCAGCTTCCTTGTAGATTTCCCCCAAGGAGAGGGGAAGGGGGCAAAAGGTTCAGGGCAAGGTCAGAAAACATGAGGGGAAATATAGAAATACAGGAGAAAATATGAAAATAAAGAAGTCATAACACAGAGTAAACCCAACTACCTTCCCCCAGTGTCCATAGTTCATATTACTCACAGGAAGGTCCATAAAGGAAAATATATCCCTGAGGGAGTGCCGCAGGGCTCCGTCCTGGGCCCGGTCCTGTTCAACATCTTTATTAATGACTTAGATGAAGGGCGAGAAGGCAGGATCATCAAGTTTGCAAACGACACCAAATTGGGAGGGAGAGCCAATAGTCCAGAGGACAGGAGCAGGATTCAAAGGGATCATGACAGATTAGAGAAATGATTGGCCAAAACTAACAAAATGAAGTTCAACAGGGACAAATGCAAGATACTCCACTTTGGCAGGAAAAATGAAATGCAAAGATACAAAATGGGGGACAATGCCTGGCTCGAGAGCAGTACGTGTGAAAAAGATCTTGGAGTCCTCGTGGACAACAAGTTAAACATGAGCCAACAATGTGATGTGGCGGCAAAAAAAGCCAATGGGATTTTGGCCTGCATCAATAGGAGCATAGTGTCTAGATCTAAGGAAGTCATGCTACCCCTCTATTCTGCTTTGGTTAGACCACATCTGGAATATTGTGTCCAATTCTATGCATCACAATTCAAGAGAGATATTGACAAGCTGGAATGTGTCCAGAGGAGGGCGACTCAAATGATCAAGGGTCTGGAGAACAAGCCCTATGAGGAGCGGCTTAGGGAACTGGGCATGTTTAGCCTGAAAAAGAGAAGGCTGAGAGGAGATATGATAGCCATGTATAAATATGTGAGAGGAAGCCACAGGGAGGAGGGAGCAAGCTTGTTTTCTGCTTCCTTGGAGACTACGACGCAATGGAACAATGGCTTCAAACTACAAGAGAGGAGATTCCATCTGAACACGAGGAAGAACTTCCTGACTGTGAGAGCTGTTCAGCAGTGGAACTCTCTGCCCCGGAGTGTGGTGGAGGCTCCTTCTTTGGAAGCTTTTAAACAGAGGCTGGATGGCCATCTGTCAGGGGTGATTTGAATGCAATATTCCTGCTTCTTGGCAGAATGGGGTTGGACTGAATGGCCCAGGAGGTCTCTTCCAACTCTTTGATTCTATGATTCTATGATTCTAGGGGATAGGACTCCATCCTTTGGCTGAGTGGACATCCCTAAACTCCTTTTTGTGACTTTGGACTCTCTGCCAAATGTTTTGGACTTCAAAGGACTTGTTTTTACCGATGAATTTCCCCTGAATGAACTATGGACTCATGTGTTGCTGAAATCATAACTTTAATCAATTTCTCTGGTGGATGGGATAGGGAGGGGGTTGTTGTTCATTCGTTCAGTCGTCTCCGACTCTTCGTGACCTCATGGACCAGCCCACGCCAGAGCTCCCTGTTGCCCGTCACCACCCCCAGCTCCTTCAAGGTTAGTCCAGTCACTTCAAGGATGCCATCCATCCATCTTGCCCTTGGTCGGCCCCTCTTCCTTTTGCCTTCCACTTTCCCCAGCATCATTCCCTTCTCTAGGCTTTGCTGTCTCCTCATGATGTGGCCAAAGGACTTCCGCTTTGTCTCTAGTCTCCTTCCCTCCAGTGAGCAGTCGGGCTTTATTTCCTGGAGGATGGACTGGTTGGATCTTCTCGCAGTCCAAGGCACTCTCAGCACTTTCCTCCAACACCACCGCTCAAAAGCATCGATCTTCCTTCGCTCAGCCTTCCCTAAGGTCCAGCTCTCCCATCCGTAGGTGACTACAGGGAAGACCATGGCTTTGACTAGGCAATGGATCTTGGTTGCCAGTCTGATGTCTCTACTCTTGACTATTTTATCGAGACTGGATATTGCTCTCCTCCCAAGAAGGAAGCGTCTTCTGATTTCCTGGCCACAGTCTGCATCTGCAGTCATCTTTGCGCCTAGAAATACAAACCCTGTCACGGCCTCCACTGTTTCTCCCTCTATTTCCCAGTTGTCAATCATTCTTGTTGCCATAATCTTGGTTTTTTTTATGTTTAGCTGCAACCCGGCTTTTGCGCTTTCTTCTTTCTGATATGAATTTCTTGTGATTCCTATATTTCCACATGTATTTCCCCTCATATTCCTGACCTTAACCTAAACTTTTGCTCCCTTCCCCTCTCTTTGGGGGATGTCTACAGGGAAGCTGCCCTGGCTCTGAAAAGGCAATCAGCAATCATAAAAGAGCTCTTATCTTGAAACATGTTTGCATGGAAAACAGAACAGAAATTCCCTTTTGACACCGGAGTTGGGCCATCAGGTGGGATATTCGATTGGCAAACTTCTAATCACATAACAATAGGGGTGAGACGACCCTCAAAAAGTCTCTTTCCCCCAACCCCGTTTTTTCCTTTCAAACCTCTCCACAACGGACATCCACCCCAGCCTCTTCTTCGTGTCATAACTGATTGCGACAGGAAAACTCGGATTAAGTAATCATTACTTATCTCAGACCCATCTAAAGACAATAAAGTTAGTTTCTTTAGAAGGCCGATTCCGGACTCAAGAAGCCCCAGGAGATTGGAATTCCATAATCCACTCAAGAAAGCATTGTTTCTTTTCGTCTCGCCTCCCTTCCTTCTGATGCGCCACAGGAGCTCTGTGATTGGCTCTGGCATGGGGAGGGCGGCCGAGCCTCCTCCCAGCTGTTATCATAACAGCCAATAACCATCGAGCTGGGAGGAGGGCGGAGAGCGGGAATTTTGAAACTCACAAGTCCGTATTTCCTATAAAATGCCATTATTTTCTGTAACCACATGCTCTGCTTGGCGAATGATCGCTAATAAAAACATCTCGATGGCGCTTCTTCAACTTTGATGAGACTTTTTCTGGGAATATAAGGAAATAAAAATTGCTGAAAATCAGGCTTCTCTTTGCTCGCCAAAGTAGCAATCCCTCTTTGGTGGGGTCTCAGGGTATCTCCTCCTGGGATAGACCCTCCTCACGTTCCTATCGATTTCACCATTTTCACCCCAATTTACTTCAATGGGTAAAAACTGGGGTATTCTCACTAGCTAAGGTCAATAGTACGTTATCAATATATAAGTGCCTCTTGGAAAGGAGAAAGGAGAAACAAAAAAGCCTTCGTTGCTCCCTGGATAATCACTTCTTCTTTTATTGCGCTGGAGCAGGTTTTAAAAGGGCTTCGAGTTCAATATGATGAGCCTCGTAAACATTATATGGTGCTTACTAAAGACGAAAGGGAGCCAGAGCGGCCAATGGCGGCAAGATAAAGGATAGCAGCTCATAAAAAGGTAACGATAATGAAGATTAACACGGGAACGGCCAGGGCTTCTGGGATCTCCTTTGTGTGTGTTTAGGAGAAGCTTTAGATCTGCCAAAGTGGAGCTAGCTGCACAAAGATACTTGGGCGATCCCTCGTTGTCCGTGTAGGATAATCCATAAGTGACTACGGAGCCCTATTCTTGACCTGCATCTTCTCCCGCATTGGTTTCCAGGTGGAAGGCGGTCCCGGTCAGGGTTGGCTTGACGTGCCTTCCTCTTGGCACATTTCTCTCTTTCGCCATCCATTCATCCCTTTTCAAATTCTGCAGCACTGCTGGTCACAGCTGACCTCCAGCTGGAGCACTCAAGGGCCAGGGCTTCCCAGTTCTCAGTGTCTATGCCAGAGTTTTGAACCCATCTTTCAATCTCTTTTCCTGTCCACCAACATTCCGTTTTCCGTTCTTGAATTCGGAATAAAGCAACTGCAACCCCACGCTCCATCACTCCCCCGGCCGCCGCACACACACACGCAACCCCACGCTTCATCACTCCCCCCGCCGCCACACACACGCGCAACCCCACTCCCCCTCGCCGCCGCACACACACACGCAACCCCACGCTCCATCACTCCCCCCGCCGCCGCACACACACACGCAACCCCACTCCCCCCGCCGCCGCACACACACACGCAACCCCACGCTCCATCACTCCCCCGCCGCCGCACACATACACAACCCCATGCTCCCTCACTCCCCCCACCGCCGCACACACACACACAACCCCACGCTCCATCACTCCCCCCGCCGCCGCACACACACACACAACCCCACGCACCATCACTCTCCTGCCCCAATCTTACCTCCTTTTACTTCACGGCACCTCCAAACCCCACCCCGCCCCTTCCCGCCCTGTCAAAATCCAGGAAAGACAGGAAGGAAGGAAAGAAGGAAGGAAGAGAAAGGGAGGTAAAGAAAAAGGGGGAAGGAAGGAAAGTTAGAGAAAGAAGGAAGAAGAAAAGGAAAGAAAAGGAAAGATGGAAGGAAAGAAAAGAGCGACAGCAGAAGAGAAAGAAAAAGGGGGAAGGAAAGAGGTAGAGAAGGAAGAAATGAGAGACAGAGGGAGGGAAAGAAAAAGGGGGAAGGAAGGAAGGAGAGAAGGAAAGGAAAAAGGGAATGAAAGAAGGAAAGAGGGAGTGAAGGAAGGGGGAAGATGTAGAGAAAGAGGGAGGGAAGGAAAGAAGGAAAGAGAGAAGGAAGGAAAGAGACCAGAAGAGAAAGAAAAAGGGGGAAGGAAGGAAGGAGAGAAGGAAAGAAAAAAGGGAATGAAGGAAGGAAAGAGGGAGTGAAGGAAGGGGGAAGATGTAGAGAAAGAGGGAGGGAAGGAAAGAAGGAAAGAGAGAAGGAAGAAAAGAGACCAGAAGAGAAAGAAAAAGGGGGAAGGAAGGAAGGAGAGAAGGAAAGAAAAAAGGGAATGAAGGAAGGAAAGAGGGAGTGAAGGAAGGGCGAAGATGTAGAGAAAGAGGGACGGAAGGAAAGAAGGAAAGAGAGAAGGAAGAAAAGAGACCAGAAGAGAAAGAAAAAGGGGGAAGGAAGGAAGGAGAGAAGGAAAGAAAAAAGGGAATGAAGGAAGGAAAGAGGGAGTGAAGGAAGGGGGAAGATGTAGAGAAAGAGGGAGGGAAGGAAAGAGAGAAGGAAGAAAAGAGACCAGAAGAGAAAGAAAAAGGGGGAAGGAAGGAAAGAGATAGAGAAGGAAGAGAAGAAGGAAAGATGGGAGGAAAGGAAGGAGGGAAAGGAGGAGAGAAAGAGGGAAGATTGACCACAGCAACGCGTGGCGGGTAAAGGTTGTTATTTCTATTATTATGATGATGCTATTGTTCCTCTGAGACCCTTTTAGGGGGAATGGGAGAGGTGTCAGGTCCCAGAGGCAATGCATTGCATTATTGTTATTGTTATGATGGTGGTGAAATAAAAGGAAATAAAAAGAGAAAGAAGGAAGCAAACAGGGAGGGAAGAAAGGCAAAGGAAGAAAGGGGGAGGGAATGAAGGAAAGAGAGAAGGATGAAACCAAGTAGTGAAAGAAGGAAAGAAAGAAAGAGGGAGAGAAGGAAGAAAGGAGAGAAAGGGGAGGAAAAGGGGGAAGGAATAGGTAGGGACCTCTCTTTCATAATAGTCCAGATATCTAACTCAACTTTCATAAGTTTTACTATAGGCCACAGCAATGCGTGGCAGGGCACAGCTAGTACAATATAAATAAATATAATAATAATACTACGCCCTGAAAATGCATGGCCTACTCTTCCTTTTCTGCTCCCTTCTTGTTTTGAAACATTTCCAAAGAGGGGAAAAGGCATCAACTTCCCAATAGGAGTTTCATCTCATTCTAACCTGAAGAAAAGAAACAGCGCCACCTTATTTATTGATCGTGTCATCCGCAACCAGAACATTGTATTACATTTCTAACAGAACAAAACAAACAAACAGATAAAAAAACCACAAATTTTGCAAACTTGGTAGTGGATTAAGTGTCCTTGGACCAGTATCTGGACACTTGGAGTGCCTCTGGTGTTGCCGCAAGAAGGTCCTCCATTGTGCATGTGGCAGGGCTCAGGTCGCATTGCAGCAGGCGGTCAGTGGTTTGCTCTTCTCCCCACTTGCATGTCGTGGACTCCACTGTGTGGTCCAATCTCTTGAGGTTGGCTCTGCATCTCGTGGTGCCAGAGCGCAGTCTGTTCAATGCCTTCCAAGTCGCCCCGTCTTCTGTGTGCCCAGGGGGGAGTCTCTCATCTGGTATCAACCACGGATTGAGGTGCTGGGTTTGAGCCTGCCACTTTTGAACTCTTGTTTGCTGAGGTGTTCCATCGAGTGTCTCTGTAGATCTAAGAAAACGATGTCTAGATTTAAGTCGTTGACGTGCTGGCTGATACCCAAATAGGGGATGAGCTTGAGATGTCTCTGCCTTGGTCCTTTCACTATTGGCTGCCACTTCCCGGCGGATGTCAGGTGGTGCAATACCGGCTAAGCAATGTAATTTCTCCAATGGTGTAGGGCGCAGACACCCGTGATAATGCGGCATGTGTCATTAAGAGCCACATCCACTGTTTTAACGTGGTGAGATGTGTTCCACACTGGGCATGCATACTCAGCAGCAGAGTAGCATAGCGCAAGGGCAGATGTCTTCACTGTGTCTGGTTGTGATCCCCAGGTTGTGCCAGTCAGCTTTCGTATGATATTGTTTCTAGCACCCACTTTTTGTTTGATGTTCAGGCAGTGCTTCTTGTAGGTCAGAGCACGGTCCAGAGTGACTCCCAGGTATTTGGGTGTGCTGCAATGCTCCAGGGGGATCCCTTCCCAGGAAATCCTCAGAGCTCGGGATGCTTGTCTGTTCTTAAGGTGAAAGGCACATGTCTGTGTTTTGGATGGATTAGGGATCAGCTGGTTTCCCCTGTAATAGGCAGTAAGAGCACCTAGAGCTTCGGAGAGCTTCTGTTCTACCATCTCAAAGCTCCCTGCTTGAGCGGTGATGGCACGATCATCAGCATAGATGAAACTCTCTGTCCCTTCTGGCAGTGGCTGGTCATTTGTGTAGATGTTGAACATGGATGGAGCAAGCACGCTCCCCTGAGGCAGGCCGTTCTTCTGTTTCCGCCATCTGCTTCTCTGGCCCTGGAACTCAACAAAAAAGCTCCTGTTTTGTAGCAGGTTTCCTATGAGGCGGGTGAGGTGGTCGTCCTTTGTGAGATTATACATTTTCTCAGGAGGAGGGCTGGGAGTTATGGTTCTCAATGTGTTCTACCAGACAAGTCCCATATCCAGAGGGAAAGATTTCCGAACGTACTGTGGGAACAGCATACTACAGCAAACTTGGGTGGTGATGGCACAGTCGTCAGCATACATGAAACTCTCTGTCCCTTCTGGCAATGGCTGATCATTGGTGTCAATGTTAAACATGAGGAACTGTATTAAGAGGCATTAGGAAGGTTGAGAAACACTGCCCTAAAGCTTTGGAGCTTTTGTTCAGCCATTTCAAAGCTCCCTGCTTGAGTGATGATGGCATGATCGTTAGCCTATATTAAACTCTCTGTCCCTTCTGGCAGTGGCTGGTCATTTGTGTGAATGTTAAACATGAGGTACTGTATGAAGAGGCATTAGGAAGGTTGAGAAACACTGACCTAAAGCTTCGGAGAGCTTCTGTTCAGCCATTACAAAGCTCTCTGCTTGAGCGGTATTGGCACCGTCGTCAGCATAGATGAAACTCTCTGTCCCTTCCAGCAGTGGCTGGTCATTTGTATAAATGTTAAATATGAGGAACTCTATTGAGAGGCATTAGGAAGGCGGAGAACCACTGATCTAAAGCTTCGGGGAGCTTCTGTTCAACCATTTCAAAGGTCCCTGCTTGAGTGGTGATGGCACGATCATCAGCATAGATGAAGCTTCTGGCAGTGGCTGGTCATTTGTGTAGATGTTGAACATGGATGGGGCAAGCACGCTCCCCTGAGGCAGGCCGTTCTTCTGTTTCCGCCATCTGCTTCTCTGGCCTGGAACTCAACAAAGAAGCTCCTGTTTTGTAGCAGGTTTCCTATGAGGCGGGTGAGGTGGTCGTCCTTTGTGATACTATACATTTTTCTCAGGAGGAGGCAGTGGTGGTTCACAGTCTCATAGGCTGCTGACAGGTCTATGAAGACAGCTCCAGTGATCTGCTGCTTTTCAAAGAACCACCTTAAGTTCCACCTTAAAAGAAAGCCTTGTCTTGCCAATCCGTTTGGCGCATGCGCGGCGAGCCTCGGCGTCCTCTCGCCCCTTCCTCCCGCCATGTTGGAGATGTACGCGCATGCGCAAGATGGTGTTTGCCTTTGCAGGCGAGAGAAACCACTTTCCTACCTCAGAATAAGGAATGTGGGGCTCCCTAACTATAAATCCCAGCGACCCATAGGATGTAGTCATAGCCAGTAAAGCGAGAATTGGATTTTGCTATGGATTTTGTTTGAACCGGAAGTCTAAGGGCGATGTGTCACTCTTTCCTTTTGCGTACCTCTTTGGTCCCTTTGGGAAGGGGGAAGTGGGCCAGCGGGGCGCATGCGCAGTGGGCTCTTCTTCCGGCCTTGCCAGCCTCTGAGGAAGGAGAGGGAGCCTTCCTCTTCTCGGGCCCGACCTTTGGATCCGGAAGTGGACGAGATTAAACCCCAGGGTTTTGGTGGATTTTGGCCTTGGGGCTGGGTTGGGGGGATTTGGAGGATTTTGGGGATCTTTTCCGGGCCTTCTTCAGCCTGGTGGGGCCCTCAGAGCCCTGGATCTCTGGAGTCACTTTAGCTCAGGCTTCACAAGGCCTAGCTTTTCCTCCGTCTGTTTTTTAGGGGGAGGTATCTCTGATTTAACTTTAGCTCAGGCTTCAAGAGGCCTAGCTTTCAAAAGGGTCAATCCTTGTGTTTTTTTTGAGGGGAGGTCTCTCTGGATTTACTTTAGCTCAGGCTTCAAAAGGCCTAGCTTTCAAAGGGGTCTTTTTCCTCCTTGTGTGTGTTTTTGGGGGTCTTTTTCCTCCTTGTGTGTGTGTTTTGGGGGGTCTCTCTGGTTTAACTTTAGCTCAGGCTTCAAAAGGCCTAGCTTTTCCTCCTCCTGTTTTTTTGGGGGGAGGTCTCTGATTTAACTTTGGGGGGAGGTCTCTCTGATTTAACTTTATCTCAGGCTTCAAAAGGCCTAGCTTTCAAAGGGGTCTTTTTCCTCCGTGTCTGTGTGTGTCTGTTTTGGGGGGGGGGGTCGGGTCTCTCTGGTTTAACTTTAGCTCAGGCTTCAAAAGGCCTAGCTTGTCCTTCTGTTTTTTGTGAGGGGGGGTCGGGTCTCTCTGGTTTAACTTTGGTGGGGGGGGGGGGTCTCTCTGATTTAACTTTAGCCCAGGCTTCAAAAGGCCTAGCTTTTCCTCCTTGTTTTTTTGGGGGGGGAGGTCTCTCTGATTTAATTTTGGAGGGAGGTCTCGCTGATTTAACTTTAGCTCAGACTTTAAAAGGCCTAGCTTTCAAAGGGGTCTTTTTCCTCCTTGTGTGTGTGTGTGTTTTTGGGGGTGGTTGGGGTGGTCTCTCTAGTTTAACTTTAGCTCAGGCTTCAAAAAGCCTAGCTTTTCCTCCTTCTGTTTTTTGGGGGGAGGTCTCTCTCATTTCACTTTACCTCAGGCTTCAAAAGGCCTAGCTTTTCCTCCTCCTGTTTTTTGGGGGGGAGGTCTCTCTGGATTCACTTTAGCTCAGGCTTCAAAAGGCCTAGCTTTCAAAAGGGTCCCTTTTCATGCTTCTGTTTTTTTGTGGGGGAGGCTTCTCTGGATTCACTTTAGCTCAAAAGGCCTAGCTTTCAAAGGGATCTTTTTCCTCCTTGTGTCTCTCTTGATTCACTCTCTGGCCTTGCTTTTAAAGGCCTCCTTTTATTTTGGGGGATTCCTCCTTTCTTTTCGGGGGAGTCCAAAGGGAAACTGGCTCTTGAAGCCTCCCATCTCTATTTCTTGAAGCCAAAATGTCTTGAAGAGTGGAAAGGGAAGGGCCAATAGTGGCCACTCAGAGGCTGGACACTAGCCTTTCTGCCTCCATGGGGGTCAAGGCCTTCTAAGTAAGGGCCTCCCTCTATTTATTCCCATTGTCAAAGTAGGGGAGCAATTGCCTCCGAAATGGGGCCGAGGAGCAAGTTCTAGCCTCCCACCGGCCTCTGTGGACTCATGGGCCTGAAGTTGCCTTGATGAAGACATTTGTGAGGGTCAGCTTGGCAGTGCTGTTCCTTCAGGAGGAGGAGGAGGAGGAGGAAGAAGAAGAGGAAGAGGCGGCTCCATCAAGGAGGTCATGGGTTCGCAGGTGCTGCAGATCCTGCGCCAAGGCGTCTGGGCCTCGCTGACCGGCGGCTGGTTCTTCGACCCACACCAGAGCACCTTCTCCAATTGCTTCCACCTCTACACCTGGATCTTCTTGCTCATCTTCCCTTTTCTGCTCTACATGGTGAGTCTGCGCCAGGACGTCCATATGTTTCCAACCTTTGTGCTGTTGAGGAGGTTTGTGTTGTGTCTTTGTGGACAACAGGTTAAACATGAGCCAACAATGTGATGTGACAGCTTAAAAAGCCAATGGGATTTTGGTCTGCATAAATAGGAGTCTAGTGTATAGATCCAGGGAAGTCATGCTCCCCATGCTCTATTCTGCCTTGGTTAGACCACACATGGAATACTGTGTCCTATTCTGGGCACCACAATTGAAGGGAGATGTTGACTCTTACCTGGAATGTACTTACTTAGGCGATCCCTCATTGGACGAGTAGGATAGTCTTCCAGGATCAGTATTCTTGTGGATCTGTAGGTGGCTGTGGAGCCCTATTCTTGACCCGCATGTTCTCCCACAGTGAGGGCATTGGTTTCCAGGTGGAAGGCGGTCTCGGTTGGAGTTGGCTTGACACGCCTTCCTCTTGGCACGTTTCTCTCTTTCACCCTCCATTCATGCCTCTTCAAATTCTGCAGCACTGCTGGTCACAGCTGACCTCCAGCTGGAGCGCTCAAGGACCAGGGCTTCCCAGTTCTCAGTGTCTATGCCAGAGTTTTTAAGGTTGGCTTTGAGCCCATCTTTAAATCTCTTTTCCTGCCCACCAACATTCCGTTTTCCGTTCTTGAGTTCGGAGTAGAGCAACTGCTTTGGGAGACAGTGGTCGAGCATCCGGACAACGCGGCTAGTCCAGCGGAGTTGATGGCGGAGGACCATCGCTTCAGTGCTGGTGGTCTTTGCTTCTTCCAGCACGCTGACATCTGTCCACTTGTCTTCCCAAGAGATTTGCAGGATTTTCCAGGGGCAGTGCTGATGGAATAATTCCAGGAGTTGCATGTGACATCTGTAGACAGTCCACGTTTCGCAGTCATATAGCAGGGTTGGAAGGACAATAGCTTTATAAATAAGCACCTTGGTATCCCCATGGATGTCCCGGTCCTCAAACACTCTGCTTCATTCGGAAAAATGCTGCACTCGCAGAGCTCAGGCGGTGTTGTATTTCGGTGTTGATGTTGACTTCTGTAGGCAGTCCATGTCTCACAGGCATATAGCAGTGTTGGGAGGACAATAGCTTTATAAACGAGCCCCTTGGTCTCCCTATGGATGTCCCGGTTCTCAAACACTCTCTGCTTCATTCGGAAAAATGCTGCACTCGTAGGGCTCAGGCAGTGTTGTATTTCGGTGTCGATGTTGATTTTGGTGGAGAGGTGGCTGCCAAGGGAACAGAAATGGTCAACATTTTCTAATGTTACACCATTAAGCTGCACCTCTGGCATTGGAGAGGGATTAGCCAGTGACTGCTGGAATAGCACTTTGGTTTTCTCGATGTTCAATGACAGGCCGAGCTTCTTGTATGTTTCTGCGAAGGTGTTTAGAGTGGCCTGTAGATCTTCTTCTGAATGTGTCCAGAGGAGTGTGTCCAGAGGAGGGCGACTAAAATGATCAAGGGTTTGGAGAACAAGCCCTGTGAGGAGTGGCTTAAAGAGCTAGGCATGTTTACCCTGCAGAAGAGAAGGTTGAGAGGAGATATGATTGCCATGTTTAAATATCTGAAAGTGTATCATAAGGAAGTGTATCATATCAAAATGATCTTTACAGATTAGAGAGATGGGCCAAAACGAACAAAATGAAGTTCAGCAGTGAAAATGCAAGATACTCCACTTAGGCAGAAAAAAATGAAATGCAAAAATACAAAATGGGGGATGAAGAGAGGGGCCATGATGGCAGTTCCATCTTGCCTCCAGTGTCATCAGTTGGGACCCCCCCCCCCCCTTTGCACTGACCGCTGCTCTGAGATCAGAATGAAGAGAGGGGCCAGGAAGGCAGTTCCATCTTGTCTCCTACACTGTGCTTACAATATAATATAATACAATATAATATAATATATTGTATATACATATAATATTGATAATATTATACTATAATACAATATACTACTTCTAATAATATAATAGGTTGTTGTAGGTTTTTTCGGGCTATATGGCCATGGTCTAGAGGCATTCTCTCCTGACGTTTCGCCTGGATCTATGGCAAGCATCCTCAGAGGTAGTGAGGTCTGTTAGAACTAGGAAAAAGGGTTTATATATCTGTGGAATGATCAGGGTGGGACAAAGGACTCTTGTCTGCTGGAGCTTGGTGTGAATGTTTCAACTGATCACCTTGATTAGCATATAATGGCCTGACAGTGCCTGGAGCAAACTTTTGTTGAGAGGTGATTAGACATCCTTGTTTTATATATATAATATAATTATTTTATATTAAATGTAATATTACTAATAATATTATGATATAATGTTATAGTACGCTGTAATATATAATATTAATATTGTGCTATGATAATATAATATATTGTATTTACTTTTTGCTTGTAAGCCACTCTGACTCCCTTAAAGGGTGAGAAGGGCGGCATATAAATGTCGTAAATAAATAAATAAATATGTGTGGCTCGAGAGCAGTATGTGTAAAAAAGATCTTGGAGTCCTCGTGGACAACAAGAGCCAACAATGTGATGCGACAGCTTATGAAGCCAATGGGATTTTGGCCTGCATCAATAGGAGTCTAGTGTCTAGATCCAGGGAAGTCATGCTACCCTTCTATTCTGCCTTGGTCAGACCACACCTGGCTTCTCTAATGTCTCCGCATGGGAAGCTGGAGCTGACAGATGGGAGCTCACCCTGTCTCATGGATTCAAACTGCGGACCATTAGGTCAGCAGTTCAGTTACCAAACCATACTCGGATGCA
This sequence comes from Anolis sagrei, assembly GCF_037176765.1. NCBI lineage: Eukaryota > Metazoa > Chordata > Lepidosauria > Squamata > Anolidae > Anolis > Anolis sagrei. The sequence goes on from NC_090032.1 coordinate 19,662,324, forward strand.
GTTGGTTAATACATAGAACAGGGGTAGAATATCACCAGCAGTTTTTCATTCAGTTTCTTAGAAGTCTCACAGACTACAGTCTCTTCTAGAACATGGCCATATAGCCCAAAAAACCTACAGCAACCCCGTACAATCTCTGCTGGACCCTCATAAGCAACACTACTGTATGAACGCTGCCCCAGGTCAGATCCTCCTTAACAGTGACAACCCATTAGCCAACACTGTGATGTCGCAGGTAAAATAGCCAATGTGATTTTAGACTGCATCAAAAGGAGTATAGTGTTTAGACTGAGAGAAGTCATGGTGCCTCTCTATTCTGCTTTGGTTCAGAATGCTCTTTGATTGTAAATGAGCTATAAATCCCAGCAACGACAACTCCCAAAATCAATCCCCCCAAACCCCATCAGTATTCAAATGTGGTCATATCATGTATTTGTGCCAAATTTGGTCCAGTGAATGAAAATACACCTACATATCAGATATTTAGATTACTATTGATAATAGTAGCAAAATTAGTTATGAAATAGCAACGAAAATAATATTATGGTTGGGGAGGGGGTCATTACACCATGAGGAACGGTATTAAGGGGTCACGGCATTAGGAAGGTTGAGAAACACTGCCATAAGGAGAAGGGAGCAGGCTTGTTTTCTGCTGCCCTGGAAACAAGGGCTTGGAGCAAAGGGGTTAAATCCTATTCTATAGGATTCTATAGTAAAGGTAAAGGTTTTCCCCTGACATTAAGTCCAGTCATGTCTGACTCTGGGGTGTGGTGCTCATCTCCATTTCTAAGCCGAAGAGCCAGCGTTGTCCGTAGACACCTCCAAGGTCATGTGGCCGGCATGACTGCATGGAGTGCCGTTACCTTCCCGCCGGAGCGGTACCTATTGATCTACTCACATTTGCATGTCTTCGAACTGCTAGGTTGGCAGAAGCTAGGGCTGACAGCGGAAGCTCACGCCGCTCCCCGGAATCGAACTTGCGACCTTTCGATCAACAAGCTCAGCAGCTCAGTGCTTTAAACCACTGCGCCACCGGGGGCTCCTTATAGGATTCTATAGAATAATAATTTTATTTATTTATTTATTTATTTATTTGCGACATTTATATGCCGCCCTTCTCACCCCGAAGGGGACTCAGAGCGGCTTACAAGGTATATATACATACAATATATTATTAACATAGTACAAGATCAGTTTTAAATATTGCACTATCTCAATTATACTGTAATATTATTAGTAATATTCATGTGATATAAATATATAATTATAATATCATATTATTAGTAGTAGTATTATATTGCATTACATTACAATATTATAAATATTATATGTATACACAATATATTATATATTATATTATAACATATTATTAGAATAGCACAGGATTTAATATCCAAAGAGCACCTTCTATATAAATAAAAATGTGATGTTCTCAATTATACTGTAATATTATTAGTAATATTACATGTGATATAAATATATAATTATAATATTATATTATTAGTAGTAGTATTATATTGCATTACATTACAATATTATAAATGTTGATACTATTATTTATTTAATTATTTATCATGATATATTTTATTTATTTATTTATTTGCTGTATTTGTATACCGCCTTTCTCAGCGTAGGCAACTCAAGGGGGTTAACAGGGTAAAATTCAATGCTTATATTATAATTATATATTTTACATTACATGTAATTTTACTAATAATATTACAGTATAGCGATATAGTACAATATAATAGTAATATATGTTACTAATGTTGTGCTATGGTAATAATATAATATAGTGAAGAGAGGGGGCCCAGAAAGACAGTTCCATCTTGTCTCCTGTGTTATGTTAATACTAAATCCCAGCAACTACAATTCCCAAATGACAAAATCAATTTTTTTTGAGTGAAGGACATACATTGGGTTGTTAGGTGTCTTGTGCCCAAATTTGGTGTCAATTTGTCCAGTGGTTTTTGAGTTCTGTTAATCCCACAAACGAACATTACATTTTTATTTATATAGACTAGCCATCCCCTGCCACGTGTTGCTGTGGCCCAGTCTGGTGATCTGGAAAATAAAGTAATTTGAAAGTGTTGGTTTCTAATCAATGTAATTTCTTTATGCTTGTGGGTAAACTGTATTTCTTGCTGTTTCCTTGTCTAGTTTGCCTACTCTGGAACATGCAATATATAATTGTCCTTCTTTAGGGGTCCCTTTCAAATCTATGATATTATGTGTGTGTGTGTGAATCATATCTATCAACCTATATCTATGGCTAGATGGCTCTTTGTCAGAAGGGCTTTGATTACATTTTCTTGCCCTGGTTAAGGGAGTTGGACTGGATGGCCTTAAGTATTTTCTGTTGGTCATGGGGGTTCTGTGTGGGAAGTTTTGCCCAATTTTGTCGTTGGTGGGGTTCAGAATGCTCTTTGCTTGTAGGTGAACTATAATTCCCAGTAACTACAACTCTGAAATGTCAAAGCCTATTTCCCCCAAACTCCATCTGCTTTCATATTTGGGCATATGGAATATTTGTGCCAAGTTTGGTCCAGATCCATCATTGTTTGTGTCCACATTGCTCTCTGGATGTAGTTGAACTACAACTCCCAAACTCAAGGTCAATGCTCACCAAGTCCTTCTTGTGCTTTCTGTTGGTCATGGCAGTCCTGTTATGCCACGTTTGGTTCAATTCCGTCGTTGGTGGAGTTCAGAATGCTCTTTGATTGTTAGTGAACTACAAATCCCATCAACTACAACTCCAAAATCATAATTTATAGTTCACCTACAATCAAAAAGCATTCTGAACCCCACCAACAATGGAATTGAACCAAATTTGGCACACAGTTCTCCCAAGACCAACATAAAATACTGGAAGGGTTTGGTGGGCAGTGTCCTTTGGTTTTGGAGTTGTAGTTCACCTGCATCCAGAGATCACTGTGGACTCAAACAATGATGGATTTGGACCAAACTCTACATAATAAATAATAATAAATAATATGCCCAAATGTGAACACTGGTGGAGTTTGGGGAACATAGAATATTGACATTTGGGAGTTGTAGTTGCTGGGATTTACAATCACAGAGCATTCTGAAACCCACCAACGATAGAATTGGACCAAACCTCCCACACAGAACCCCTATGTGGGCCAAAGCAACGCGTGGCAAGGGACAGCTAATTAATGATAGATGTCTTCTATCCTGGCTCCATCTCAGTTTCCTGGCCAGATGTTGATCTTCTTGATTGGTGCTGATAAATGCGAGGCTTGTGTTGACTTCCTTTTTAACATTGTAAACATCGGGAAGGATGACTCATTCTTGATTCCGTTATGATTCACTGATGACAAATCTTGATAGTTTAGTCACACAGGTAGAATCATAGAGTTTGAAGTGACCACCCTGTCAAGAAGCAGGAAAATTGCATTCAAAGCAGCCCCGGCAGATGGCCATCCAGCCTCTGATTAAAAGCCTTCCAGAGAAGGAGCCTCCACCACATTTGGCTCCTGCTTGACCCCACGGCCATTGTACTGTGGGGTCCCACAGGGTTCAGTACTGTCCCATATCTTCTTAAATATATACATGAAGCCGTTGGGAGAGATCATCCGGAGTTTTGGGGTGCGGTGTCATCTGATCATAGAATCATAGAATCAAAGAGTTGGAAGAGACCTCATGGGCCATCCAGTCCAACCCCCTGCCAAGAAGCAGGAATATTGCATTCAAATCACCCCTGACAAATTGCCATCCAGCCTCTGCTTAAAAGCTTCCAAAGAAGGAGCCTCCACCACACTCCGGGACAGAGAGTTCCACTGCTGAATGGCTCTCACAGTCAGGAAGTTCTTCCTAATGTTCAGATGGAATCTCCTCTCTTGTAGTTTGAAGCCATTGTTCCGCGTCCTAGTCTCCAAGGAAGCAGAAAACAAGCTTGCTCCCTCCTCCCTGTGGCTTCCTCTCACATATTTATACATGGCTATCATATCTCCTCTCAGCCTTCTCTTCTTCAGGCTAAACATGCCCAGTTCCCTAAGCCGCTCCTCATAGGGCTTGTTCTCCAGACCCTTGATCATTTCATCGCCCTCCTCTGGACACATTCCAGCTTGTCAATATCTCTCTTGAGATGTCAATATCTCTCTTGATGATGTCCAACTCTGTCACTCCTTCCCACCTACTACTAAGGAGGCTGTTCACGTCCTGAACCAGTGCTTGGCCACTGTAACGGACTGGATGAGGGCGAACAAATTGAAACTAAATCCAGACAAGACAGAGGTCCTCCTGGTCAGTCGCAAGGCCAAACAGGGCATAGGGTTACAGTCTGTGCTTGACAGGGTTACACTCCCCCTGAAGGCGCAGGTTCGCAGCTTGGGAGTGATCCTGGACTCATTACTGGAAACCCAGGTCTCGGCGGTGGCCGGGAGAGCTTTTGCACAGTTAAAGCTTGTGCACCAGCTGCACCCATACCTTGGGAAGCTGGACTTGACCATGGTGGTACACGCTCTGGTTACATCCCCGTTTATTTTAAAAAAAATATATTTTATTGAACATTTTGCACATCAACACAAGGAAAGAGGGAGAACAATAACAAAGAGGATAGGAAAGTAGGAATCCCCAATACCCCCCAAAAAAGGAAAAAAGGAAAAAATCAAAGGGAAAAGAAAAAAAAGGGGGGGGGGGCACAAAAAACAAAATAGGGCCCAAAAAACAAAAACAAAAAAAAAGGAAAAAGAAAGCACACCTAAACTATTCTAAAATGACTTCCATTCCAGCCTCGGGATCTTCTCTCATTTCTTCTAAAACTAACTTATATTTTCTTAACCTCTAATGTTTTTCTATATTTTTCTTTTCATAGTCATAGAAAAAAGTCCAGTCTGTTCTCTTTAACGGTTTCCCGGTATTTTTCTTCAACAAAAAAGTTAATTCATCCATATCTCTTATTTCTATAACCTTTTCCCGCCATTCGTCCATAGTCGGAATCTGTTCATTTTTCCAATATTTGGCAAAGATAATCCTTGCTGCTGTAGTAAAATATGTGAGTAATTTGTCTTCATTCTCATCCAATTTTAAGTCTGAGTCCGTAAAACCTAGTAGATAATATTCCGGCTTCTTTTTAAACTTCCTCTTGAATATCTTTTGTAGTTCTTCATGAATTAATGACCAGAACTTAGATGTTTCTCTGCATGTCCACCACATGTGGTAAAATGTGCCGGATTGTTCACCACACTTCCAACATTTGTCTGAGACATTTTTATACATGTGACGTAATTTGTTTGGGGTCAGATACCATCTATAGAACATTTTATACCAATTTTCCTTCAAGTCCATGGCATAAGTATATCTCAACTATTTGTTCCATATTTGTTCCCATTCTCTAAATTGAATGGGCCTTCTCAAATTTTCCGCCCATTTAATCATACACACTTTCACCTGTTCAGTTTCCGTGAGCCATTGTACCAGTTTATTATAGAGTATTGTTACTACTTTCTTTCCAGCTTTTAATATTTTATCCCATGTGTTTTCCTCCCAGTCAAAACCAATTTTTTTGTCTTCTTTAAAATGTTCTTTAATTTGTAAATAATGTAACCAAGTAATATTACCAAAGAGGCTCTTAAGTTGTTCAAAAGGTTTAATCTCCATCTTCCCTTTATGTAGGATGTCTTTATATCTCGGCCATGCCCTCCATCCTAACAGTCTCCTTTGGTGGGCCTCCATTGCCGAGACCCATAGTGGTGTGGTTTTATACATCCCCGTTTAGACTACTGCAATGCTCTCTATGTGGGGTTGCCTTTGAAGACTGTTCGGAAGCTGCCATTAGTCCAACGCTCCGCAGCCAGGCTACTAATGGGAGCGGGGCACAACTCCCTTGTTGCGCCAGCTCCACTGGCTGCCAATTAGTGTTACAACTCAGAGTAGCTTTCACCTTGCTCCAGACACCACCACACCAAAGCTGTAGGCTTTGTAGTTCACTGAGAAAAAGGCAAAATCAAAACAAAGTATAAGAAATGCAAAAGTTCCATAGGCAGGACAAAGGCTTAAATGCAAAGACAGAGTTCCCAAGATCCAAAGGCAAAAACATGAAGCATAATCCTTTAGCAATGGTCAAACAAGAGTTCATTGAAAACAAGGCCCAAATCCCAGACTCAGGAAGCCAGAAGTGTGCTGCTAAAAGCCAAAGTTAATCCACAGAAGTTTGCATGAGAAGAGGCACGTTGGACTGACAACCCCTGCTTGTCAGCTAGAAGGCTAAATACCCTTTGCAGACATGAACGCATTGCGTTGACCTTTGGCACCCTTGGCTTCTCGCTTGCTAGCCAAGCGAGTGCTTCTCCGGAGCCTTAATTGCAGACGATCTTGTCTGCTCATTAATTCGTTATCTTCAAGGCTCTGCAACCCCTTATCTTGGTTCAGCTGGACCGGATCACTGTGGGAAGGCAAAGACGTCTCCACCTGGCCGTGTGGGATTTCACTCCCGTTATCAGTCTCACTAACATTCCTTTCCCCTGGGAACTGACTTGCTGTTTCTCCTTCAGCAGCCCCACCGTCAGCCCTGTCTGAAGCATGTACAGAAATCTGTAACCCATCGGCCTCCTCATCCTGTAGGAATTCTGGCTCGGAAGACCCACAGAGCTCAGCTTCAGACTCAGAGTCCAGCTATATGGTTCTGGCCCAGTTTACCTGTCCGAACGTATTCTCCCCTATGAACCATCAAGGTTGTTAAGATCGTCTGGAGAGGCCCTGCTCTCGATCCTGCCATCTTCGCAGTCGCGGCTGGTGGGGACGAGAGACAGGGCCTTTTCTGTGGTGGCTCCCCGGCTACGGAATTCCCTCCTGAAGGAAATTAGATCTGCTCCCTCCCTCCTGACCTTTAGGAAGCTAGTGAAAACCTGGCTGCGGAACGAGACCTTTGCAGAATGATGGGTGAATCCGATAATCGACCAAAGTATTGACCACAATATATCGACTGAGTTGGACATATTTTTATCTTGGCGAACGGCTTTTGTGTATTTATTTTATATGTATTGTTAATTTACTGTTATATGTTGCTTTAGATTTTTACTGTTTACCATTGAATTCTTGCTGTTAGCTGGTCTGAGTCCCTCTACGGAGGTGGAGAAGATCGGGATATAAAAGTTTTAAATAATAATAAATAATAATAAATTTGTCTTATCACTGTGCAGTTCTTATCACACTTTTCAGTTCTTATTAGCAACTTTTATTTACACTCCAGCAAGCAGGTAGTTAGTCATTACAGGCCTTAATATTTTAGTGGTGTTTACAAAACTATTAAGTCCAACAATACATCTTCCATACTTTCATTCATACTCACACATCATTTCAAATCTGCAATTATATTTTCGTGATATCTTAATGGCAGGTGATGCCTCCCAGCATTTATGTGGCGGGCGTGTATTGTGCCGTGGTGGCCACCTTCTTCACCACGGTCAAGACCATCAACTACCGCCTGCACACCATGTTCGACCAAGGAGAGATTGTGGAGAAGAACTCGGCCCTGGCAGAGGCAGCCAAGACAGAGGACGGGGCTACGGCCGATGACGGCAACCTAGCCAGGTATGTAGCATTGTGGAATCATATAACTGGAAGGAACCCCAAGTGCTGTTCAGTCCAAAACCCATTCTTCCAGGTAGAAAGACACCATCAAAGCCCTCCCAACAGAGAGCCACCCAGGCTCTTATAAAAAAATATCCAGGGAAGGAAACACCAAGGCTGCATAATCCACTACCAAACAGATGCAGGTGAAACTTCAGGAAAGAAAGCTACTGGACCATGGCCATACAGGCTG